>NW_017306696.1:934952-967718 GCF_000935625.1 Nanorana parkeri | reverse complement strand
AATAAGAAATGGGTTTATATCCTTTGTAGCTGTTGAGGAATATATTTAAATTAACTTTTTTTTTTTTATGTCTGGCGTTCAGCTTTAAGTAAAGAACAGCTTTGAGTTCTGATGATTGGTGTGGGAAATCGGTTATTTGTGTGCACCAGATGCCCTTGTAAAGCCAGTTATTACCTTTAAAAGTAGCAGTGACATCATCACAGTGCTGTACATAGTCTGTGCGGAGCAGAGCTGTGGGAGGGACCCAGCAGACCCCGCCCACTACAGGCTACCTGCAGAAAACTACCGAGGGGCTGATATAAGACCAGTCACCCTGAACAAGGAGAGAGAGAGAGCAGCACTGACTGGTCTTTATTACAGGAAGCTCTTGCACAGAGGTAAAGTATCACACTGGATTACTGCACAGAGCTGGACAAAATACACAAAGCACTATTTTGATCGCACCGGACCGCACTGCAGGCACAATGTGCCTTGCGATCCCGTGCGGGCGATCGCATTGTGGCCGGAGGGCGTGGCTACGGTGCCATTCACTTCAATGGCCCGTCACGCCCCCTGCAGCCCAGGAAAAAAGATAGCAGGCCGCAATGCAAGGCAGTGCGTTCCGGCCAGAATCGGACGGGAACGCACTGCTTACGGTGTGAACTAACCCTGAGAATACACATTTTTTTTTGTTTTATTTCATACATTAAGATTCGAGAGAGCCGTCTGCATTTAACGATTTCATGGACACTTTATTTCAATTATGTGTTTAACACACTGACACAGGATGTTTGCTACTTTACTAGTCACTTTTGAGACTTGTTTTCAAAGATAATTACCTTTGACTTCCACAAGCAGTTGATTGAATTTGAATATTTTTTTCGCAGAAATATTATTCACTGTTATATTTGGGGGGTTTTTCACATTATTTGCTTACTGTGTTGGGTGACAGCGCCGTTCCACATATCTGAATGATATTAATGCAGGCTCATGCAGCCAATTTAAAAGGAGAACTATGAGGTGAGTGATTTCCACTCACCTCATAGTTCGAGCCGACCTGTGACAATGAGACTGTCACAGGTCGGCTTAGTAGATCGGGAGGTGAGAGAACACATACCGGCGTTTGCTCACTTCACGATCCTGTCACGTCTCTCTGCCGTGACAGGGGAGGGGCTGGATTCCCCCCCTCCCCGCTCCGATAGCGCTGACTGGCGGAACGGACAGTGGAGGGGGCGGGTACAGCTGGCTCTGCCTCTAGATAGGCAGAGCCAGCTGTTACTCACGCAGCTGGGCGGATCCAGACATAATTGTCGGGATCTGTTTCAGCTGCGGCATCACAGTATACCGCGAGCTTACATTTGCCCCTTTTTCTCCTTTCCCACCCCCTCTCTTCCCTTTGGTCACCAGGTCAAATGTGCAGAGTCCTCCACCACAATCATCTTACATTCATTAAACATTTTTCTTTTACATACAATTATTGTTTATTCACTTCCTGGTCCTCAGTGATGTAATGTGCCCAAGCGTTTCATCCTGGGAAGGTTACATCAGCAGAGCATCGTTGGGAAATCTCATCTGTTATTCAGGAGATCTCAGAGAAAGGCATTTTCCTCACGAGATGATGTGCATGGTCATATGTCCTAGTCACATGTGCCAGAGTTCCAGGAAGTAAAGGAAAATATATTAATCGGCCTTTAGTAAAAATGGCAACTGCCGTGAAAATGGGGAGCAAAATAAAAATAAGGTACACAAAGAATAGAAAGCCAGCAATTATCTAAAAGTGTGTGTTTGTAGATTGTCATTACTAAACATTTCTAAAGGTGTGTTTGTTGTAACTTTGACGATATGGGTAAAATTCCTCTTTAAAAGGTTCTTGAATGCATTTTTAAGATTTAACTCCCGGGTTTAGTGTCATTTTAAAAGAAAAAATAAACTAGAAGCTGCAATAAAAAAAAAAAAACTCCAGTCACCAGTAATGCATGTGGCCTCCCTGCAGCTCATCTCCCCACTACTTACTCCCTATGCATTGTTCTGCACTGTCTCTGTGCGGAGGCGGCTATCTTAGTAGAGGCGGGGCTTCGCTTTCCTTACATCAGAGTCCCCAGCAGTGAGAATAGTATTTTAGCTTACTTCAGCAAAACTGAGATCGTGTTATTTCTGGTTTAAAAAATCTACTTCATAATAAGAGAAGAGAAATGTTTTAGTTATTGTTTTGTTTTAGCTTTGACTTGAGCAGGGAAGCAGCTGAAGCATCCCTCTCTGTCACATAAGTAATGGGATTTATTAGTGTGAAAGAATACGATCATGATTCCTCTGCGAGTGCCTAAAGAGGTTATTTTTAGCACCCAATGTGTAATGCTTGGTAAAGAGCACATTCAACACCTCAGATTAAGAGTTTGCGTCGACGGGCATCAACTGGGAAAATGCAATGTGTTTTTTACATCAAATTTAAGACACTTCTGAGATCATTCAGAATTCACGGCAGTCGTAGTTCCCCTGCTTCAGCGTAGACTTATGAGGAGCTGCCGCTGCTAAGATAGGCCCTAAGGGTAGTAACGCACAGTCAGGTTTCCATGCAGTGCTTTGTTCATATCTAAGCTGTGCTAGGGGAGAAAAAATGGGGGGCTACTCCAATCTTGTGACTTAAGAATAGGCAAATGCAACATTCAAAGAGCTCTCTGCAAAACCTGGCTGGTGTTGAACACACAGACTGAAAACCTCAGCAACTGATAGCGAAGATATGATGATGAATCACCGTGACCATGGTCCATTGCCACCTGCGTTTTACTTTCTGCTGCGTCACCGTCTCTGTGCCTGACCGTTACAGGCAGCTGCTACAGATTCCACGCTGGCAGCTCAGTACCAACAAGCCAACAATAAAACCCATGTCACATAATACAACGACAAATACAATCTTATACAAAGCATTTTCCAAGCTTTCTGAAGCTTCAAACTTTGTTCAAGACGTTAACCCCTTACGCACCCTTTTGCTGCCAAGGCCTTGTTTTTGTTTTTTGCACACGTTATCATTATTATAGACCTGAAAATTACTTCAAACCCCCAAACATGATATATTTCCTGAAAGCAAAGACCCTGTAGAATTAAATGGCGGCAGTTGCAAATTTTTATAATGCGTGATATTAGCGCAACTCTTTATATAACTCAAAAATGTTGTTAAAAATAAACATAAGTTAAATTTAGTGCCCCAAAACACTATATAATACCCATATTATGGTGAAATATAAAAGATGAGGTTACCACGAGTAGATACCCCTCATGCTCAGGTTATAAAGTGCAGATCACACTTCAATAGCTTAGCTTCAGAAGCCCAGCAATGACAGCTCAGGGACCGGAAGTGATGTGATCTGCGTCGCTCCCCATCACATAGAACGGGGAAGAGATCGGTGAAAGGACGTTCGCCGCTCTACTCTCCAGCTTCCCGCCGACACCCGAGATGCTTGTCCTGGGCCCACAGGCGGGACAGCGGAGCCTGGGAAACACGGCGGGGGTGTCTGGCACTTTACCGGACCATAGAAACGACCTGGCGGCAGCTGGGCCGCCAGAATTGCGTCTATTGTAAAGCCGACAGTCTGCATTACAAGTGTAAACAGAGAGTCTGTGTAAACGGGCCCGGTGCCAGCGACGTACTAAGGGTTGAAGTACCATTTAGCTCCAATTTGAGATTAAAAAGAGATCCTAACGCAGGGCTGGACAGAGGAACCAGGTAGCTAATGATCCTGAACAATTACAACGGTCGCACGTCTTCGTTCACACTGCTCGATTCTCGTACGAGAATCGAGCAGTGTACGGGCACCTTAACTCATGCAGAGAGAACAAGTGATCAGAGGACAGGTTTTCTGGCAGGGATATTTGCACATAGTGAACAGATAAGAAAACACTTTGAATTGCATATTTAACAGACCAAAGGGGTTAAAATAATAGAAGTTCACGGTTACGGTTTACACGGGCTTTGGATGTAAAAGCTCACACTTATCGTCATGGCAAATACTATATGCATTTGGCAGTTCTGATCTTCTAAACTTGCTTAGGTCAGGACAAATCTCAGGAGCCAGGTAGGCGATGCTCCTTAGAAATGAGTTGGCACCTAACGTTTGAGGTTTTTCGTTAGTTGTTGGTAATGTAGCGGGCTCCTGGACAGCGTGTTCATTTGCCCACCCCGGACTTTGCTCTGAGGTCAATCTATCTTCTCATTTTGACAATGAAAATGATTCAGCAAATCTCAAACAATGAGTCCAAGTGCTTTATAGGTCTGGCAAGCCAAATGTTTTCACAAGCATTAGGATACAACGTTACACCAGACTTACATGGACCACAATGGATAATGCACCTAGTGCAGCATGCAGTGCTCTGCAGCGTGGTAGAGATCATCTGCAGAAAACAGATTTTTCATTTCTCACGACATTCTGAGTGTGTTCAAAAATACGTGTTAACATCCCTGGAGCAAAGACGCTTCAAACATGGTGTAATCATTCATTTTCACTCATCAAAATCAGCTTTTCTCATGGTAACATATTTGGATGCAAGTCCCTTCACCAAGGACCCCTGTGTGGTGAGACAGAGCCCCGTCACCCAGGGCCCCTGTGCAGTAAGACAGCGTCTCGTCACCCAGGACCCTGGTGTGGTAAGAGAGAGTCCCGGCACCCAGGAAACCGGTGTGGTAAGAGAGTCCAGTCACCCAGGAACCCGGTGTGGTAAGAGAGTCCCGTCACCCAGGAACCAGGTGCAGTAAGAGAGTCCCGTCACCCAGGAACCAGGTGCGGTAAGAGAGAGTCCCGTCACCCAGGAACTCGGTCCGGTAAGAGAGAGTCCCGTCACCCAGGAACCAGGTGCGGTAAGAGAGTCCGGTCACCCAGGAACTCTGTGCGGTAAGAGAGTCCCGTCACCCAGAAACCCGGTGTGGTAAGAGAGTCCCGTCACCCAGGAACCAGGTGCAGTAAGAGAGTCCCGTCACCCAGGAACCAGGTGCGGTAAGAGAGAGTCCCGTCACCCAGGAACTCGGTGCGGTAAGAGAGAGTCCCGTCACCCAGGAACTCGGTGCGGTAAGAGAGAGTCCCGTCACCCAGGAACTCGGTGCGGTAAGAGAGGGTCCCGTCACCCAGGAACCTGTTGTTGTAAGATGGAGTCTTTTCTTGATTGTCTGCAGTAATGGCTGAGTTGCCAATGCAATGGACTATGGTATGTACTGCCGGCCACCAAATAAAAAGCGGCAGTTTCGGATTCTCGGGCAGGAGCGCGCGGCGATAACGGAGTAAGTTTAAACCGTTCTTTTTTTTTTTTTACTTTTTGCATATATCTACTGCTTGCTAGCAGTAGATATATGCAAAAAACGGAGGGTTTAGAAACCCTTTAAGGACGGCGTATATTGGTGAAATGTCATCGTCTCCAGCTGTGCTCTGTACCACTGCCAGGAAAGCTCAGTGCCTCTCCCATTCAATGCACCGGCACCGTACCAATCAATATAGTGGAGGAAAGCCGCCTAATCCCATACAATGTACGGGCACCGTACACATCAATACACCGGGGAGAAGCCACCCCTTCCTATACGATCTGCGGGCACCGAACAGATCAATACAGCGTGGAGAAGCCGCCCCTTCCTATACACTGTACCGGCACCTTACGTATCAATACACCGGGGAGAAGCCGCCCCTTCCTATACAATCTGCGGGCACCGTACATATCAATACACCGGGGAGAAGCCGCCCCTTCCTATACAATGTACCGGCACCTTACATCTCAATACACCGGGGAGAAGCTGCCTCTCCTCTCCCCCCTTCATATCCATACAGCGGGGGGAGAAACCTCCTCCTCCCATGCAATGTTCGGGCACCCTTCATATCAGCGGGGGGGAGGGGAGGGCCGCGGTTCAGCACGGTCTCCGGAGAAAATGGACTCCTCAGCTAAGCTGATCCCACATATGACAGATCGGTAAACAGATCTACAATCAGAACCGTCCGGCCATTTCCGCATCGGCTCGTCACACGGACACGGATTGTGGTTCATACCTCTCTTATGCAATTCCCGCAGTGGTATGTCATCACCACCCCCATCATAGGGGAGGTAGGGGTCCGCTGACTCTTCCATGAACGATCCCTCAGCAGAGCGGAGCTGTAGATATCACCGGATTAAGGCTCAGGCAGTGAGGACAGTCCGAGAGGCTGCCATGTTGGATCAGTGCTGCCTCCTTGCAGAGACAGGCTCCAGTCACACTTGGTGACATCATCAGGAGGAGAGTCATCAACACTCCGGACTCAACACTACATCCTAGCTGTGATCGGTGGAATCATCTGTACTATGCAGCATAGGGATCATGTCAGTGGGCCAATTGTATCATTATTGGCTCCTGATCTCTAATACCAGCGATTACCTGGGATTAGCAGCTAGCGATGTATTCGTAGAGTCATTGGTGACTTGTTCCAGCAATGGATTGTGTTTACAAATCACTCTCATGCTACGATTCACAGCTAAACCACATAGAAGTTTACAAAGAGCCCCTGTCACTGGTCATTACATCGCCAACATGAAACACAGCTTAAACTATGTTTCAGACCTCAGTGACACCCGGATCGTGTCTTAGGCCCCGTTCACATTGAGCGATTTATCGCGCGGTAATTCCCACGATATCGCGGCTATTTACAGCGCGATATCGCTCTTCAATGCTTTGCAATTCGGCAAAGGGTCCTGCTGTCGCGGGTCGTGCGTCGCTACAGCAGGACCCTTTTTGGAGCGGATTTAGCCGCGATTCAAGCTTGCTCAATGCAAGCATTTGCACGATATCGCGCGATTTGCGAATCGCACTGTGAATGGGGCCTGACAATTCGCACGGTTTTGTGCACGATTGACGCTCGGTCAGGAGTCGCTCAGGTGTGAACCTAGCCAAAATCTAGATCGCCATGCAACAGATTGCTTTCTTTCACTAGGCCTGCAATGCAAGGTATTGTAATACCACACTGCGCAGCTGCCAGGAGATGTGGTGGATTGCCAATTAAATAGCTGGCAACACACCGCATGGTACCGCACGTTATGTGCGATAGCATGCGCTAAACACACAGTATTGTGCATGTAGCACAACACTTAGGCCCCTTTCACGTGGTCCAATCAGGAGAGATCCATGCATAGATCCCAGGCTGATCAGAACCGATGTCTCCGTTGTAACCTCTCTGTCCATCTGTGCTAGCGATGGAGGAAGAAACTGAAATTAGCAGACCCTTGTTGATCTGTGACGAATTGGATGTAAAAAGAATGTACATCACATTACCCAGAACCGGGACGGGTCTGGCACAAAGGAACTCTGATCTGTGTATTTTTGCGGACCTGGTCGGAGCCGGAGGTAACCAGATGTAAACAGACGCTCACTCATAATGTAATATGGAGCCTATGATCAGGTCCACCTGATAAAGTGACAAGCAGACCTTATCGGAAAGGCAGAGTAAAAGGGTTCTTGGGTATGAACCAGCCCTGAGACAGTTAGAGTATGGCAAGAAAGCAGATATATAATGAACCATTTCACTGTAGAGTTAGAGTCCATTCACACCGAAGGCATTTGGATGCTTTAATGCGTACCCAACGCATAGACACTATAAAATCGATTTATTTCTACGGGTTTAGGTCATACCATTGCAATAAAAAGTAAAGCAGACCATATTTTTGCAACGCGTGCAAACGTGTATCGATGCAACGCGCATGAGCACATCCTTTTTTTTATAAAAATCACTTGAAATGTGTCTTCTCTGCGGTCCTGCAGCACACAACGCAAACACATGTAAACACTTTCACTTTTAATGCATTTATTCTGTGGTTTTGGTGTGAATGGGTCCTTACAATGACTGGTTACACCTGATCTATCTTCATTCAAATCATGTACATGTTGATCTTGTAAGACAGTTGTTTATAAGATGTACACATATAAATGCAATGCTTTCAGCCTCAATGAGAAAAAATTTACTGTATATACCATGGGTAGGCAACCAGATGTGGTCAAACAGCTGTGGCGAGACTACAAATACTATCATGCTTCTGCGAGTCATGCCTGTGGATGTCAGTCTTTCAATGCCCCTGGGATATGGGATATGGGATTTGGGATTTGTGATTTTCCCCATAGCTGGAGTGCCAAGGTTGCCTACCCCTGGTATACACCATCAGAGTATGCAGTTGTGGTCCACTCTTACAGGGTTATTCACAACAGGATATACAGTTTGGAGAAGGCAGGAGAAGTGAACAATCTAGGCCAAAATAGCCGATTTGGAAAAATTCTCCAGTTCAGCTCACTTTCCAGTTCAGCTATTTTGGCCTAGATTGTTTCGCTTCTCCTGTCTTCTCCAAACCCTTCACCCTTCAGGCCCCTTTCACACTGAGCGACACTCACCTCGAGCGAAAACTTCCACGCGGTGGGATAGCGTGACTATTAGTGAGACGTTCCAACGACCTTCACCGTCGGGCTGCATTCAAAAATAGAAAAATCGGGCGACATCCGCGGGAAAAAGGGTCCTGCTGAAGCGACATGGAGCTGTATATTAGAAGAGCTCCATTGAATAACATTGGCCGGCGACTTCTCGCGATATCGCGCGGTGGAAATCGCGCGATTAAACGCCCAGTGTGAATGGGCACTTAGAGAATAACCCTGTTAAAGTCAGTATCCCTTAGTATGTATCATGGTCATTTGTTGACTGAGAATGATAGGATGAGGTTTTAACCATACCGAGGGCAACAGATCAAAACGTTTCCATGGAACCTGCCCAAGACATGCCAGAAAAAAATTGAGGAGTAGAGAAATAACTATGGGGACACAAACTCCATTTAAAATCATTCAGAAATGCAACCTTTTCCAATGGCCAGTTGCAGCATCACTACTGGCTTTGCTTTGTGAATGGCAAAGGGCAGAAAGAGAGTGGAGGCTCAACACCGAATTGGTGTTTGTCACAGACACCTCTCCAATATGGAACCTGAAAATACAACGTCCGTTGTACTTTCAGGAAGCTGCTATATACAACATTAAAGTGGAACTACAACCTCCTATCCCTTACAGCCAAGGAAGGTGCCATCTTAGCCTCTATTTGAAGTGTAGTTGCCATGCTGTTGCACATGTGATCAGCTATGACACCAGCCATTTTAGGGCTTGAAAGCTGAAATAAAGACACTGACAACCTTGACAGTTGGCAGTATCCATTTTGGAAAACAATAAATTGGTGGGTAAAGTTCCTCATTAAGAGGAGGCAGACCTTGGGCAGGACTCCGTGTCACTGACGAACATTCAATAAGCTGATTTAGCGTGGAACGCCCAGATAGCAAGGATAACTTGCTACAAACTTGTGGCAGGGTGAAATTTTAATTTTTGTTAACTTGCTGCACATATTCCTGGCAAGTTATAGACTTGCAGAACACTTGCATCACAAGTTCTAGGTGACACTTTGAATTTGTAGCAAATTTGCTTGGCATGTCTACAGCAAGAGTCCTGCAGGTCTTAGCAAGAGCTCTGCAAGCTGACTGGTCTGGAGACTTGCAATGCAGACTTGCTGTAATTCTGCAACCAAATTGTGAAGCTTGGCAAGTCTAGCAATAGTTTAGCAAGTCATTTTCAAACTTGCAGCTCAATTGCTTGCTATCTGGGCAGAGTGCGGACTGATTTTTTTCTTTACTACATTCCTCTTTAAGAGGACTTTTTATCTAATGTAAGATTTTTCTTTTAAATTCCTCTTCTGTCTGGCACCCATTACCTAGACAGGAAGTGGTTGAAAATCTCCCAGTGGGGGTTCAGTTAGCAGTATAACCCTTCACTTATATGCTAAAAAAAAATATTGTTTTTTATTGATGACTGTGTCCCTAGAGATTGGTACTAACCATAAAATTGTTTTCTTTGAGTTCTTCAGGTTCTACTGCCGCCTAGAGGTAGACTGGACACTGCCAAAACACAAAAAACTGTCGGCAAGCCTAGAATACAACCCTTCTCCTACCAACATGCATCAGTTTCATAGCAGAGCAATACTGAGAGTATAATTATAAACACTGAGGCTCCATTCACACACAGCGGTTGTAAATTCAGAGTGGTTTTCCGCGCAGCACAAAAACGTGCAAATGTTAACATGTGTGCGGATTCCACATGTTTGTGGCTACTACTATAGCCAGAACGTGTGGAATCCACCCAGAATATCACACTCGGACTTTTTTGGGTGGCGCATTTTCGTACTGAACGGGTGACGCGCAGGTGTGAACCAGGTACATTGTAATGTACTAGTTTTTATGTTTAGTGCGTCTCCGCGTGAAAACCGATAATGTGTGAACGGGGCCTGAGGGGTGGGACCTCAATAAGCTCCAAGAAAAGGCTTTGTATTTCGGAGGTGTGGAGTGAAATTGGGCAAGTGAACTGCCTTCAAGGAGGCTAACATCAGTCGTCAAGACTCAAACGGAAGTACAGAGTCGGGCAGCTTCTGGATTGAAGAGTCTGAACCTGAGACCAATAGAGGCCAAAGCTTCTCCTGGGGAAAGAACACTTTGGCCGAGACGTGTGTACCCAGAAACTCCAAAAGGAGTCAGGTTCCAGCAACGATTCCTGAATGTTCAGGGTTTACCCAAACTACTGTAACGTCTGACAGTCTGAGATATGTTCCCTGACCGAATCCTCTCCGATTGCTCTCTTAACTGAAGTTCATTTAAGTATCCCAAAATGGGGATGCCACAAGAGAGCAATAGGGCCAACACTTGATCCAAAACTTTGGTGAACACCCAAGATGCCGTCTGTAGGACAAACAGTGAGGCCATGAACTGGTAGTAGAGTGGTGCTACAGCAAGCCTCAGAACACATTGGTGAGCTGGAAAGATGGGGACATGCAGGTACACAAAAGCCAGCCATCCTGATAAAAAGACAATCACAGATCTGGTAGATTCCATCTGGAATTTATGGACCCCAAATGTATACATTCAAGGCTTTGAGATCCAGGATGGGATGAATGCCCCTTCTGGATCTGGAATCGCTCTGCAAGAGGGATTAGAGCTATGACACCTTGGTCCAGAAGGCTCAAAAGACCCCGATGAAGAACTGCCAGTCTTTTAGGAAGGTTTGCAGGGAGAAAGTGAGAAGGAAGCAGCAGGAAATTAAACATAACTTTGCAACTCTGGTAACTACCTCCTGCAAGCATCTGTAATCCAAGCCTCTGCAAAGGTCAACAGACATCCCCCTACACTAGAAAGTGGGAGCACATCTTCTTGCAGAGAAAGTCTTATCTGATGATATAGTAGCTTTCAAATGCCAGGACTTTACAAGTGGATTGGAAGCCAAGCTTGAAGGGTCTTGACATAAAAGTTGTGGGAGTGGAGAAACAAAAAGTGAGGTTTCTCAGAGAGGGAGACAATATTGCAGTCTGCTTCTTTAGTTGGAGAAGATGAGAACACCAGTAACATTCTTAATGAGAACATGCAAGGCCAGTTTGAAGAATAGACATTGTTCCTCGAAGATAAAACAAGTCAATTCCCCAGTTCAGCACTATAGCCAAAGTGCCCTTTAGTGAAATAAATGAACTTTTGCACAATATTCTAATTATTCGAGTTTCACCTGTATGTATGACGGGAGACTCCTACAAGAAACAACACATGAACATTCCAGTAAGCTATGACAGCTGAAACTCAATGACACATATCTACTCTATGCGTTCCACTACAGTGAAGAGGGGTGGGTGATGCGACCAGAGGACTCTATTGCTCAAATCGCATCTCTCCCTCTCCTCAGTGCCCCGAAGCTCAGTGTTACGTGCAGGTAAGATATTTATACTTTGCAGCTGCCCTCCACACATAGCACACTGTGGTGTGTAAATTATCACTTTTCCATGGGTGTGGCTTTCATATACAGTACAGTATGTATTATTTTTAGGTGGTTTGGTTTAATAAGAGATCTTGCTGTATATTTTACAGTTGGCGTTTGGTTACATAGTTACATAGTATTGGAGGTTGAATAAAGACATTAGTCCATCAAGTCCAACCTATTAGGATCTCATTCTAGGAGTACCCGTACCCCTGTATATTACGGTCCCTTAAGAAATCGTCCAAAAGTTTCTTGAACAATTCCACATTATTTGCTGAAATCACCGCCTGTGGCAGTGAGTTCCAGACCCTAACTGATCTTACTGTGAAGAACCCCCTTTGCCCCTTGTGCTGGAATTTTTTTTCCACCAATTTTAGGTGGTGGCCTCTAGTTTTTGTAATGGAGTTAATTTTAAACAGTTTATCGCTAATGTTGCTACCACCATTGAACATCTTGTACATGGAAATCGTATCCCCCCTTAATCTCCTCACCTCCAATGTGAACATGTTTAAATTTAGTAGCCTTTTTTTTTTATATTTTGAGTTAAACTGGGAGTTTTATCCTTTGTGTCAAACCCGTTTCCCTCCCGAGTGTATACTGAGGAGAAAAAAGCGTTCAGCGCCTCGGCCCTCTCCTTGTCGTTTGTGACTAGCTTCCCGCTTCCATCCTTTATTGGGCCTATCTGCTCCTTTCTCACCTTTTTACTGTTAATATATTGGTAACAGTATTGGTGACTCGATACATTCTATTGTTCGAGTTAGATCCATGGTAAATATAATTTTTTGGCATCTGCTCGCATTTAGGACTGCAAACTTTACACTGTATAGTTACCAGAGAGCAATAGGGAATCACCACTAATTCTACTATGAAAGCAAACAAGAGGTCTTTCTTTGGAGCTTAGCAATGTTAGTTCCTACCAATACATAAAGAAGATTTTGACATGACTGAGCAGAATATAAACTGGCTTGAATGATGGTTAAGGCTTGCCATGTACAATTAAAAGATCACAAAATACCAGCTATTTCCTGTAGTTGTACGACAGTCTTATAGTGTACGAGTGCTGAAGAAAAGCAACACAGGACCTTAAAGGAGAACTATGGGGTTAGGGCTTTTCCCCATTGTTCTCCTTAGGGTAACGGGAGGACACAAACTAGCGTCCTCCCATCACCCTAGGCTCAGTATACCGCGAGCTGTAGCTTGCGGTATACTGAGACGCCGCAGCTGAAGCGGATCCCGACAATTATGACTGGCTCCGCCCAGCTGCGTGACTGACAGCTGGCTCTGCCTATCTAGAGGCTGGCGGATCGGAGGGGGGAGGGGGGAATCCAGCCCCTCCCCTGTCACGGCAGAGAGCCGTGACAGGATCGAGAGGTGCGCGAACGCCGGTATGTGTTCACTCACCTCCCGCTCTACTGAGCCGACCTGTGACAGTCTCATTGTCACAGGTCGGCTGAGACTATGAGGTGAGTGAGAAGCATTAACCTCATAGTTCTCCTTTAACCTTAGGAAAACCTTAATAATATTTATCCATTAATTCAGCACATGCCACACAGCACTACCTTTGTAAAGTGCACCCAAATCTGCATTGCACATATCGTTAACAACGAATCAGTTTCCCCAATCCCTAGCCAGCTTCATGACATGCTTTATGCATTTATAAATCATCATTATCTCTCCGCTTGAATGCTTGTCTCCTCACTTTCTACAACAAGAAAACAGCTGGAAGGTCATCTGTCTTCCTAACATGTCAGCCTGGAGCAAGTTGAATGGTTGCCTTGTCTGGTGAAGTAAAATCGTATTCTCCTGAATTATGAAAGAACTACAGGGAAATGTCAGAACTGTTTAGGATTTTATTTATCAGTGTGAACATAAGCAGTTATTTATTATATAACAAAGTCTTTGGGAATGCAGGGTGCAAAAAACCCAAATTGTATTTTGTAGCTTTAATCAAACTTACTTTTACTAATAAGTGATATGTACCTTATGTTTTATTTTGTGGCACAACATCCCTTCAGGTTCTTCCTCCTTGCAGGGGGGGTGCAGGCTGCTCTATAGTAGGCGGGTATTATGTCACACTCTGATGTTGTAATGGCTACGAGCAGCTGTGGCCAGCCACTCCCTCTCCCAGTCTCTACTGTGTCGAATGGTTGCCATGGGCAACTGCTCCAGATTCTGTCTGCTCCCCTTTTTATAAATCTCCCCCTCAGTGTGTTGACACACTGTCAGAAGGAAGACCAGCTACGCAAACTGACCTAGCCAGCATGGTTCTGCTTCTGTGGTTGGCATGGTCAGATTATAGAGGCACAGCAAACCAATAAATACAAACATAACATTTTACATCTCCATACTTCTCCACCTATAAACAGACACATACATGGAGACTGTCATTTTTAGTGTAGTTCCATTTCTGCAGTCAAATTTGAGAAATGTTACCCCTCTATAGGTTTGTTACATGTTCCCATTCACACAGTAAAAATAATTATTACAAATATTTTTCTTACCTTTTTGCAATTTCTTTGGTGAAGGCCTTTGTGCAGGTTCCAGGCTACTCTGAGCAGTTTGAAAGTAAAAGTATAGGATCAAACCGAGCTTCTTCTGTCAATGAGGTACGTCAAATGGAAGATCTGACTTCCATGTTACACTATACGGAAGACTTATTTAATTCCACCTGGAGACCTTGGCTCTTCTTTAGAGAATCGGACGAGTACACGTGGATATTGCTCTCTGCAGGAGTCCCTTCTTCATGAGGGAGTTTTCACGATGCCTTTAGGGGCCCCTGCCCTTGTGTTCTGCTTGTAAGAGCCCCTGCTGGTACCTTTGGGGAGCTGGACTTCTTTGCCCTTTTTGGAATTTTCTCTTGCTATTTTCCCCTACTTTATGATCGGCTTCCTTGTCTTCCCCATGCGTCTACTCCCACTGTCTTACTTTCTATGCTTATATTTTCCTGGCTACTACCTGCTTTGCTGCAAGCCCCAGGGACTCCATTTTTCAAAGCACATACGCTATGGTACCCTGTTTATTGGCTTAGTATCAAGTGATATTAATATTACTAGTTGATTGATAGATAACGTGTTCACTTACTTTCTATTTGGATGGTGATACTCAACACTGGTTTTGACATTTGATTCTCACCGTTGGTTTGGGGTTTTTTTTTAATCTATGCCTCATTTTGTATCCAAGTGTGAGACCTGTTTTTATGTTCTTGTACTATGTTGAATAAAGAACTTGAAATTAAAAACAAGAAAAAAAATCACTAAGCTTCTTCTCATTAACATACAGTGCCTCTAGGTCTTTAACCCTTTGTCAGGACAGTGTTCAAATCTAGTTTACACATTTGCCAGCAAAGTACAGACAGGGTTAATTAGAGTAAACAGAACTCCCTACAGCCACCTTCTTAACATTACATAGAGGTTTAAGGGTGATAAAACAGGTGTCATCTCTATGAGATTTCAAAAGTGGAAATACACTTTAAGTAGCCCACAGACAGGATGGAATTTAATAAATAATTATGGGACTTATCTACAGCATTGTTTACTTCTTTTATCCAATTTTTATTTTTCAGTCTTAGAGAGTGTGGGAAAAGGTTAGAGCTTTCTGTCAGATTTTTCAAGTGTATGTAAACCCCAACAATAAACTTCTCTTATTTGCTCTTTTTTGGTCAGTGTAAATAAAAGCATTTGTTCCATCTGTTTTATAAATGCAAGAAACATGCTGATCTTGTAAGAAAGTTAGAGCTGTCCTGTGTTCTGTACACTCTCTTTGTGAATCTATTTCGTTCTCCCAGTTCTTATCTTAGGACAAGTCAATTAGCGCTTATGCTTTAAATATGAAGGCAAGGAGAGAATTTGAATAGTGTAGCTGGGCAGGGCTGACACCAACAATTGCTGTGTGTTGTCAGCCCACAACAGGACTTAAGAGTTGAGTGTACAGGCAGTCCCCAGGTTATGAGCAAGATAGGTTCTGTAGGTTTGTTCTCAAGTTGAATTTGTATGCAAGTTGGAACAGGTACATTTTTTTAAGTGTAACTTCAGCCGAAACAATTTTTTACAAAGTTTTGGATAGCATAGGGAAGTGTTAACCCCCTGTAACGTTTGCTTTGCTGTGTGTGCCCCTGTTCAGAAAATTTCACCTCACTTCCTGTCCCTGCAACAATTGGATTTTTAAAATTTTGGGTTGTCGAGGAAACTAGGATTGGTGATAGCTTCAGTGGAGACACATTTTTCCCATAATAAACTCTTACAGTAGTGAATTTCCCTTCCTAGGGGTAGATTTCCGGTCACTTTCTGTTGTCTCAAGGACTGGAAGCGAGATTAAATATCTTTCTATTGAGGATACAGACAGCAGTAAAAATCTCACAGTGACCCGGAAGAAGAGGTGGGCGCCCTTTGTCTGCAGGTCTAACAAGAGACAACTTCCTGTAAATGTACGTACAGTGTTACGAACCAGACCAGAAAAGCCGGGCACTCCTTGTCGGCACGAGAGCGATAGCTTTACAACTACCCCTGCTGTACAGTAATAGCCTCCGTTTGTAAGTAGGAGTCGTGTGTATGTAAATCGGGGACTGCCACTATTTACACCAGATCTACAGGTGTTTTAGTGTACATACAGGGTCTTAAAAGTAAATTATCATTTTCAACCGTTGTGACCAGGAAAAAAAATTCTCATTCCTGAATCTGAATGATTGAGATTGTAAATTTGAATATGATTTCCTTTAGAACATAAAGAAACATGTTGTAATGTACAGGCACAACAGAAAACCATTTAATACGTCTGGCATTCAATTCAAGTAGCTGGTCTGAAGGGAAAATTAAGGGCTTTTGAATGACTAGACTCAATGATGGCAAGATCTGATGAACGATTTCAAATGAAATTCTAACAGTGTCTAGCCAGCCTAAAGGTACACCTTGCGATTATCATCCCATTTCTTTCTAGACCTCTTCGAACCGTCGTTCGATTTTTGCTCGAATACCCCATCATGAACAGACCATTGTGGATTTTGATTATCATTCATTATCAATACTAACTGCCCGAATTTCGTCGATCAACAGAACATATTTTCGTTTGCGGATGTGCAGTGTTCATGTTACGATTTTTTTCGTACGAAAACGCCACTAATCCAATGATTTTCGTATGATTCTAAAGAAGTTTTACAGCCTGACCGATCGAGAAACTTCGGCCAGTTGTACAGTAATACTGATCATTCACTTCCCATCAACTGGCCAATTATCATACGAAAACTTGATAGTGTTCGATTTCCAAACGATAATCGCAACGAGTATGGGCACTTCAACACTGTGGAGGAGGAGGGAAGAGCATAGGGGTCACCTTATCAGTGGCTAGACTTTGGCTTTTAAAAGCAACCTATCATGATAGAAACATGGGCCTTGGAGAGCACTAAAGGGCACAATGGAGCAAGGTCACTTTCTACAAGTGCTGATTGTTTGGCAATACCTGAACTTGCATGTAATTGTATTCTCAGGTAAAGCTGCTTAACAGATTGCTTCAACTGATCATTTAACTGGATTCGTGATGGAATGCTTTGAAGAGGGCGGTAGAGCAGCCGCTGCTTGGCATTTAGGAGGCGATACTGCGATATTTCTTGCATTCCAATTGCAAAATTGCACTGCAACTACGTACTCACACGGTTGCAGCGCGGTCCCATTAATTGCAAATGTTGTGCTTGGCAAGCACCACCGTTCGACAAAAGCGACATGCTGTTTAAATACACATACAATTGCCCCACGATGCACTTATACCATACATTTATACACATACAAAATGCCCCACAATGCACTTTTCAAGTACTGCCTTCACCTCCCTCTCTATACCTCTATTCTTTTGAAGCCCACTGTATTTGCCTAATTTCTCCAGTTTCTCTGAAGATTGCTGTAATCTGTCAGCCTCTAGAACTGGTATCTCGCTTTCTTGATGACTTCTCTGCCTGGCTACCCTACTTTCTCTCCTCTGAAATAGCCACTATCATTATGGGTGACTAACATTGCTACTAACATTAACACTGGTGACCACTCAACTTCTCAACCTAACCTTTTCTTTTGACCTAACACAATGGACATACACTCCTACTCACTCTGATGGCAACATTCTAGATCTAGTGTTCTCTTACCTATACACTCCTTGCAACCTCTCCCAACTCCCCTTTCCCCCCTCAGACCACAACCGTGTCAATTTCATGTTCACCCTGTTCCCATCCAGCACACTGTTACCCGGAGAAACCTTCACCAATTCGACCCTTCTCTGCTGTGCTACTGACTACCTCTATGACAAAATCTTACCCCTGTCCTGCCCTGGCTACTTTTGTCTACAACAGCTCGCTCTCATCCTCCATAGACACCCTGGCTCCCCTCACTACACGCAGACTTAGACCGCATCCATACAAGCGTGACAAACAGAAGAAACCAGAAATCTTAAAAGTCATAGCCGCGCTCTTGAGCGAGTGTGGTGTAAAACTAGGTTTCTGCAAGACTTCACCCTGTATAAAGCTGCCCTAATAAAAAATTAAAAAATGAGTTCCTCCGTGCTGCCCAACAGACTTATTTTGTCACTCCCATTAACAGACTCTCATCCAGACCTCGTCAACTCTTCTCTACTTTTAGCTCTCTACAATGTCCCCCACCGCCTCCACCCACTAAATCATTCACTGCACAAGACATTGCCATTCACTTCAAAAACAAAATAGATGCAATTAAGGATGAGATCTCCACTGTCCAGACACATTACCAAATTAACATACCAGACCCAACATCACATGTGTTACTTCCCTCTTTTTACCCGATCACTACACAGGTTACAAAACATTTCCCTGGCACCCGCCTCCCTACTTACCCCCTGGACCCTGTTCCCTCTACACTACTCCGGTCACCCTCTCGCTCTATCCTGCACTCTCCTATTGACATTTTCAATCTTTTACGGCAACCCGCAGATGCTGCAGTGCCGTCCGTCCGTTTTTTTTACTACGGGCGGACGGCAAGAGGTTAAAACATGCACTGGTCACCCCAATACCCTCACTGGGCCCCACAAACCTTAATCTCAGACCAATCTCCTTACACCCATTCACCTCCAAACTCCTAGAACGCCTAATCTACAACCGTCTCGATAACCTCCTCGACCCCTTACAGTCTGTCTTTTGCCACCAACACTCCACTGAAACCGCCCTCCTAAAACTCACTAATGACTTACTAACTGCTAAAAGCAAAGGCCATTACTCATGACTCTTGCTTTTAGACTTCTCTGCTGCTTTTGACACAATTGACCACCCGCTGCTTCTCAAAAAAACTCCTCCGAGACTCTGCTCTGCTCATGGTTCTCCTCCTACCTAAGCGCTCCTTTAGTGTCACCTACAAATCTAACTCATCCCCTCCTCTTTCTGTAGGGGTCCCCCAAGGCTCTGTCCTTGGACCTCTTCTCTATCTACACCTCCTCCCTTGGTCAGTTGATAAGCTTGCACCGCTTACAATGCCATCTCTACACCGATGACACTGATATTTCGCCACTCCACAATTCACCCCCTCAGTGTCCTTATATGTCACTAATTTACTGACATATCAGTCCGGATATCACAACACTTTTTAAAACTCAATCTTTAAAAAATGGAGTTCATGATTTTTCTTCCCCTAAGTTTTCCTTTGAGATTGATAACACAACTATTCCTACATCCCCCCATGCCAAGGTCCTAGGTGTCATCCTTGACTCGGACATCACCTTTCTGCCCCAAATCCAATCACTATCCAAATCATGCCGCCTCCACCTTCGTAACATCTCCAAAATACGCCCCTTCCTCACCAATGATCCCGCAAAATTACTCATCCACTCACTTGTTATCTCTCGTCTTGACTATTGTAACTCCCTCCTCATTGGCCGACCTCTACACAGGCTATCCCGTCCTCAGTCTATCATTAATCCAACTGCTAGACTCATCCACCTAACCAACTGCTTTAGTGTCTGCAACCCCCCTCTGCCGACCCCTACACTGGCTTCCAATCGCCCATAAGATAAAAGTCAAAATATTAACAACCAGTTAAAATCTATCCACAACTCTGCCCCCGGCTACATCTCAAACCTGGTCTCAAAGTATCACCCTAACCATCCCCTCCACTCTTCCCAAGACCTTCCTCTCTCTAGCTCCCTCATCAATTCCTCCCATACTCGCCTATAGGACTTCTGTAGAGTCTCGTCCATCCTCTGGAACTCATTACCCTAACCTTTCTGTCTATCTGATAATCTGACTGCCTTTAGGCGATCCCTAAAGACTCATCTATTGAGGGAAGCCTATCCCACCTCAACCTAGCCACAGAACTATCACTTTCTCAAACAATTCATCACTGCACAGCTACCACCTCTTGCATCACTTGCCCCTCCCTTTTAGATTGTAAGCTCTCATGGGCAGGGCCCTCCTTACCATCTTGTCTTGATGTATATTGTAATTGTAATGTCTTCCATATATTGTAAAGAGCTGCTCAAACTGTTGGCGCTATATAAATCCTGTATAATAATAATAAGAATGATAATAATAATTAAGTATACAGGGCTCAGTGGCCTCTATTTTACTTTTTAGGTGGGCAGTTGGGGAGCGGTAAAAACAGGCGATTGATCCCTCTTGCCATCCGTCTGAATAAGGCCTTAGGCCCTGCTTGCATCATAGGCATAGCGGTGACGCGTGTTCCCTTGTGTTTTCAGGCATTTATTTCCCACGTTGCCAAGCATCCCTCATTGATTGACATGGGTGCCTAAAACAGACCAAACGCAAATTCTGCTTTTTCTCCTCTGCATGTTCATGCGCGTTTGCTCAGCTGTGTTTGGGGTGCCATTATTAGTAATGGCACTTCGCGTCAGGTGTGTGTTTGGTTTGACATGCGTTCCCGATACGCCTATGTGTTAACGGGGACTCAAGAGAATCCTGGGTCTTTCCCTCTCCAAAGAGAAAACAAACCGATACCTTTTACTGTATATAATAAATAAGGACTTGTTTCAAGATGGTTTGTATTATATTTTGGAAATCCGTACACACAGGAGCAGTTTATTAAGAGTTACATTTCACATTTTTAATGTCTGTACCTAAAACCTCCTTTTACTAAAAGTGCGTCCGTTATATTTATTTGTTTTTAGTTTTGGATGGAGTGTGGGGATTTCACGGTATGCCCCAAATATCACTGGTACAAAATGTTATGGGAAATTTTACATTTTCTCCAGGAATGGGGACACCTGTTCTGGTGACAACTGTCTAAGAGGAGATTTTCCCTCACTTACTTTTGTGGCTCTAGGAATAGAAGTTTACGGTAAATCTACCCAAACAGCACAGAGACACACACACACAAAAAAAAAAGTCCTTACGGGGTTCCAACCCTCCCCTACTCCATCCAAAGCCCTCAAAAATGTTTAGTTATAGCTATACTTATACAGAGCGCAGTAAAAGCCAAAATGGATTGTTCATTGCAGATGATTGCATTTTGGTCATCACCATTACAATTTGCACTGTAATATAATAAGTACATAGTTTTCATAGGAAAGGTGTTAATAGTTTTTCTCCCCATGTGCAATACAACCTCTAAGCCTGTAGGTGTCTCTGTTGATTTGCCGGAGTGACTACCAAACTTTCTCATGAGAAGGTACTAACTTTGTTACCTTCGACTCGGATGAATTCACTTTTTTTTCTTTTTCCAATCTATTGTGAAATCCCCAAAATATCTAAAACCATGAAAATTCCTATATAATGTTTATTTTTTACCTGCAAGTTTGTTATTTTTGACCTATACAAAGATGTAATTACTCTTCTTTTTCAATAAAAATGTGTACAAAAAAAAAGGAGTTCCGAGTTTGCTAAATGTAGGATTTCATGACATGAGAATCGGGGGTTCCTTTATCAAAGAACTGCCTTCTGTCTTGCAGCACTCGGCGATTCTAATGCAGAAATATCATCTTTTTTCCCCATTAGGCCAAGATGGCCTAATCAAACATTTTGTAAACATGTGCACTGTTGTGGGCTCAGGTCGGTATGTTGTTGTTATTTGGATTACCGTAGTGTGTTTTAAAAAGGGTGACCAACTATGACGACAAGTGGGGTTCATGCAATACATGTGAGAGAAATCAAATTAATGTGAATAAACCTGAAGGTGTAAGTTCGCCCTGCAAATATGTGTGAACGTTACGTTTGGGCAAAGAATGTCAAAAATGAATGTTCTTAATATACATGTATTTGTTTTCCAAATATGAAGATAGTGATGGACCTGAGAAGTAATGACATAAATGATTTACTTCCTATGCTCATTTACTCCATCTAGTGGACACAATGTACTACTACAACACACTACATTCAAACTGAAAAAAAATAAAATTTGATATATTTGATGTTGCCATTATTCACCCAAAAGGAACGGTCGCGTAAATTCACAGGGTAAAGGGTCCTGCAAATTGTTTACAAATAGACCCCTGGGTGTTAATGATTTATTATCATTATATCTATGCAATTACCTGTGTACCCTGACACAGCCATGCATGCTTATTTGATATGTAGGTCCTACCTCATATTTAGTAATGCTGCGCAATAGTTGTACCTTGCCAATATTCATATCTCACTGCCAGGGTAGTAGACTCACTGTAGTCTCTAATGGCAAGAAACACACATAATCCTCCTGGTAGTCAGAGGTCCTGATCCCGACTGCCTAGGATTTAGGTCACATGACAGAGCTGCATATTAACCAAGCTGTGAACGAGAAACATTTGTATTCAAAACAATAATGTGATTCTGTACAGGTGCCCAATTCATTCATGTTATGTGTACGTTTTTAATAGTTTCACCTTGTTATCATTCATGCATAAATCTATGAAGGTTTCAGGAAATGCATACTAACACATATATATTTATTAATTTATTTTTTATTAGAGATGCACTGAATTATTGGTGGCCTAAATGTTTCCGTTGAAAATGGTACTATCAGGAAAATGCAGATAGAAGAAAAAAAAAAATAGTGCCCATAATACGGTGCCTCCCCTGCCAACCACAGCAGGAGTTTTCACTGCTCCGACGCCACCTCCTTTCTGCCCAGTCGCTGTGCTCAAACAGATGTAAATAGTGGGCGTGAGCAATAGCCAAAGCAGGCTGACTACTGCACCCGCAAACCGCCTGCTGTCAATCACCAGAAGACCAGACTTGGGAGAGAACTCATTCCTTAAACAGTCTCTGCCCACTGCCAGCATCACTGGGCTTTACTATACTAGCCCAGTGATGCTGGCAGTGGGTGGAGCCTGTTAGAGAGAGTTCTCCTTCAGGTCTGTTCCTCTGCTGATTGACAGCAGGTAGTGCGCGGGAGCAATAGCCAGCCTGCATATCCAGAGGTAGTGCGCGGGAGCAATAGCCAGCCTGCATATCCATCGAGTTCAACCAAAAGACAAAAACAAATTCACTGAAACAACCAGAACATGCAGTGATATGTATGTGATACAACAGGTGCTCCAGGTCAGTCCGTATTCAGCCAAAGTGCTACTTTGGAAAAGTGCCCAGCTACACTAAAATGGAAGGAACAGTACCTCAGACATCCATTAGTAGTAGAAAGTTTCACTCAGGGAAAAACAATAAAATCACCTTTGACTCAGAGATCGCAGTTACCAGCATAGAAATCCCCACCGAGATTCAGTGCATCTGCTCATCTCAAGTCATCATATAAAATAACCCCATCATAACAAAAATACCTCTTTGTTCAAAAAACAGAAAAATAGGTAAAAGTTTGAATTGTTTATGCGTAGACGTTTTAACCCCTTCATGACAGGAGACGTACACTGTAGGTGCCGCCACAAAGGGCCCAAATGACTGATCACGTAAACTGTACGTGATCAGCTATTTGGGACACTGTAATGCTGGTAACAGCAGTTACCGTTCTTAATGGATGCCTCAGTATTGAGGCATCCATTAATGAAACAGTTAAGCTTTTTCAGACACCTGATCCTTTTCAGGAACCGGGTGTCTGACAGTGAGAGCAGAGCTGCATTTGAAGCTCTTGCCGTCACTCTGACAGCTGGTATAGATCGGAAATCCTGATGTATACCGGCTTTGTTTTCCTAAACCTTCAGCAAGAGAAACATTTAGCTACAGTTTTCTCTTGCTGAAAGAATGTTGAAGGTTTCTGATTGTTGTTGGAACGATCAGAAAACCTTTAGTGCCCATTCACACTGGGCGTTTTATCGCACGATTTCCGCCACGATATCGTGCATTTTTGCCGCGCGATATCGTGAGAAGTCGCCGTCCAATGATTGTCAATGGAGCTATTCTAATGTACAGGTCACTGTTGCTTGTGCAGGACCCTTTTGCTATTTTTGAATGCAGCCCGACGTTGAAGGACGCTGGAACGTTGCCTGAACAGTCGCGCTATCCCGCCGCGCGGAAATCCGCTCGAGGTGAGTGTCGCTTAGTGTGAATGGGGCCTTAGGGCTTGTTCACACCAAATGCAGACCAGATCTGCATAAGTTTCTGCACATGTAGTGCAGTGTATTTTGCCACGTTTTTTGCACGTTCAGGGCTGTTTTTGCAAAAAACCTTTTCTTTTTTTAAACTTTAAAATGGGCTTTCAGTGCGTTTGAATGCGTTTTGCTGCAGTTTTTTTACATGCTCTGGAACTGAACGCTGCGGTGTGAACTAGAGCCCCAAAATACCATTGGAATACATTGGACGCAGTTTTGATCCGTAACTTTTGATCTGTAACTGCTCTGCTCCTGGAACGCGCTTGGTGTGAACTACCCCGTAGTGACATCTGATCCTGAAATCCTACAGGATAAGTGTCACTAAGGTTATTATTGGCTTTTCTTTAAGTTTGAAGCAGCCCGATAACCAAAAATTAAATTATCAAGCAGTAACAGTGAGATTAATTCACAATGACTGCTTGATATAATTAAATAAAAATGTTTTTTTTTTAAAAGTGTAAAAAAACCAAAAATAAATGTAACAAATAAGAATGATATATTTAAATATTTTTTATACTATCATTAATAAAAATTTAACCCATTACAATGAAAATCTTACATTTCTAAAATCCTAGGGATGTGAGGTTTTTCCAAATAAAAGACATATAAATGAATGTACTTTTTTTTTTAGCTGTACTATTTTTCTAAAAAATAGTACAAATCAGAACTGGGGGAAAAGTGTTTTCTTTACGTTTTTTTATTTTATTTTATTTGTCCTAAGTGAGGTGTTAGAGCTATATATTTATATTACATATGTGTACCTATCTGTCCTCTAAAGATCAATAAATAATGTGTGTGGGTGCACTTAGTAAGAAAGTATATTACCGACGTGGAAGAATCACACAGCAAAAATGTCAAAAGTGTATCAGTCATTTACGAAGAAAAACTAAAAACAAGCTCAGTCATGAAGGGGTTAACACCACCTAATATTATGACTGTTTGGTAGCAAAGGGTTGCTCTTCAACATTTCTGAACTCATCTTCATCCTTTGCCTCATGCAAAAAAGAAAGTCTACATTCACTGTAGCCCAAGTGGGCTCCTGACCTCTTCTGCTCAGGCAGATAAGATGAAAGATAACAAGGGCATGGTAAAAGTGTACATAAGCGGTGCAAAAACCTATTAACTGGATGGTATGTATACAAATAAGTCATTAGGAGGACATAGTACAGATGTTGTTATATTGATGTTATAATCCAATCAAATGAGGTCATCTGTAACATGAGTTGCATTAATACAATTGTTAGTCACATGATGGGAGCAAACGGATGTCAGATGATTTTTATTTTACAACGTTTGCTGTTAAAGCAATTTTTGTTCAATTATAGTAACTAAAAAAGAAAAAAAAATTTTTACAACAAGGCTGGAAGTTTTTTTTGTCTATTGCCATTTGCAGTATCATCGGGTATTTTTCAGTACTTGCAGGGTTTTTACAGAGACAGAAGGGAGAGCTGTGCTACAGATGTGTTTTCTTTTTACATTGTGCCGACACATACACTTTAATCTACATTACAGGCGGTCAGACATGCAGGTACAAGCCAACCACCCTCAGGATTGCCTCCGACATATTGTCTGTCTCCATAAACATGAACGCTCAGCTTAGACATCAGCAGATTCCAGGACTTTCAGGTTTAGGGTCTTTTAGTAAGGGCTCCCAAAGTAAGAAAAATAGGCATATGTACACATAAATGTAACACAGGCACCCAAAAATGCTTCTGTATACCTGCAAATGTCTTTCAGAGTGCTATGAACCAAATGCCTACTTTTACATTTTTGACCCATCCCCTTCCACCTGCTTCTTCCAGGATGGGCAACCTCGTAGTCCAATAAGGAGGTGCAAAGGCCAAAACAAAACCTCTACTTCCTAGCTGATTTTGATATTGTATAAGAAAGCACCCCAGGTTTCTCAGTTTCCAGGGCACATTGGAAGCCATCTTAAAGCGGACCTTTACCTACTTTCACTAAAATCACCTCAGCACGCAGCTCTGCATGCCGATATAAAATTATCTTACATTCATTAGTTAAAATATATTTTCCTTTTACTTACAATTATTGTTTTCCCACTTCTTGGACATTAGTGATGTAATGTGTCTGAGTGTCGCATCCTGGGAAAGTTACATCAGCATTGCTGGGAAATCTCATAAGATCTCAGGGACAGGCATTTTCATCCCCTGAGATGATGTGCATGGTCACATGTCCTAGTCACATGTGCCAGAGTTCCAGGAAGTAAAGGGAATATATTAATCTCCCCTTACTAAAAATTGCCACTGTGAGAAGAATGAGGAGGATAAAACAAACAAGGTATGCAAAGAATAAAAAGCCGGTGTTCTGTCGAAAACCCCAATTTCTTGAGATGTCCCACGACGTCACGTCTGGCTGACTTGCCAGTAAGATGTTTGGATAAGTTGGCTCTAGTACGCAGGCGCCACCCACAGCATTTTCCTAATTCTCATCAAGTTCACCAATGCTCTTCACTGCGCGGCTTCAGATCCCAATTCTATATACAGGTGAAACTCGAATAATTAGAATATGGTGCAAAAGTAATTGCAGTAAGTTCTGCAAAAAGGGGCCCAAACCAAGTACTGAGTACATATGCATGCTTGTACTTTTCAGAGGTCCGATATTGTTCTATGTACAATCCTTGTTTTATTGATTGCATGTAATATTCTACTTTTTTGAGGTTGCGGATTTGGGGTTCTTGGTTTTCATGAGCTGTAAGCCATAATCACCACAATTATGACAAATCACGGCTTGAACTATCTTGCTTTGCATGTAATGAGTCTCTCTCATATATCAGTTTCACCTTTTAAGTTGTATTAGTTAAATAAATGAACTTTGCACAATATTCTAATTTTTCGAGTTTCACCTGTATATTGAGTGGGACAACTCATATTAATAACATGCTGGATTAGTCTCATCTTTGTTGATTATAATACTTTATTGCTGTCTGGTATGTATTCCTACTACTGCAGCTACAGCTGGTGTTGTATTTTCAGTCATAGTTTAAAGCGGACCTTTACCCTTATCTCTAAAATAACAACAAACACACCTTTAGAAATGTTAAGTAATGGCAATCTACAAACACATCCTTCTAGATAATTGCCGGCTTTGTATTCTTTGCCTACCTTATTTCTATTTTCTGCCTCAGTCTTCTGGCAGGGGCCATGTTTACTAAGGGCAGAATGCTAGCTCTCCTATTACTTCCTTGATTTCTGGCACATGTGACTAGGCACTTGAAAAGGACACGTGACCATGCACATCATCTCAGGGGAGGAAAATGCCTTTCCAGATGAGATTTCCCAGCAATGCTCTGCTGATGACAAGGCAATCCCAGTGTGCATTGCGTTGGCAAACTGAAATCATTTGCACTTTCAAAGCAGGAAGTGAATGCTCTGCAAGTGTAAGTATTTCAAAATCACAGCATTTTACACCTGACATGTCTGTGTTATTATTAATCATCATGCATAGAGGGATGCATTAGTAGAATTTCATTTTTGGAGTGTAAAGGTCTGCTTTAATGCATACATACCAGACAGCAATAAAGTACTAACATCAATTAAGATTAAACTAATCCAGGCACGGTAAAAAGAATTGGAGATTATGATAAGGCTTCTGAAGCCACGCAGGCGCAGTGAAGAGCATTGGCGAACTTGATGAGAATTAGGGAAATGCCGCGGGTGGCGCACATGCACTAGAGCCAACTCATCCAAACATCTTGTGGCGGCGTTGGAGATCGCCAGAAATTGGAGTTTTTGACAGCACAAGGGCAATTATCTAGAAGTATCTGTTTATAGATTTCTAAAAGTTTATTTGTTGACATTTCAAATATAAAGTTCCTCCTTAACCCAACCATTTACCTACCTCCTTCAAATATGAACATTGTTACTGTAAGTAAAAACAAGTAAGATATCGCCCAGACTTACCGAGAGAGGCATCACCATCGAGCAAGTGGTCATCTTCCAGGGTGTGGAAGTCCATCATGCCCCCAGCTCCATCCAGGAGTTCCTCGTCACTGCTTGCACTAGTAATACTGTTGTAACTGTTCCGGTAGTAGCTTCTCTGAAACAGCTGCTCAGACTCCATTTAGATGATGGACCACCTGTTTTTGATGCATACAAGAAACATTAAAACTCTACAATGGTGCAGCTAGAAACCTACATCTAAAAGTATTGACTCATTTAAAAGCAGATACTGTACACAATCCAAATGCTTTTAACCAATTACTGAACACAGGAAAACAGGGCAAATAGCTAACATCAGATGCAGAGCTTGACATCCCCCAATGCCAAGGGGACTGTGTACTGCGCAGCAACCCGTAGCAACCAGAGTTTACTATGGTCAGCTCGGCTTAGAGACTCTCTATTGCTGTGGTTGCTGCACACTGGTAGTGGTATGTAAGAGAAGTGTTAGTGAAGAACAGGTGACAGGACTATTGTGGTTATGATGCTAAGATTTCATTACACAAATGTAATACTGCAAGTGTACACGTAAATGTGCCCTTAGATATAGATGACAGTCTTCTAATCTGGGGGTACTGTCCAGCCTGAGGCCAGGTTCAAACCTAAGCGATTTATCGCACACAACACTGATTTACATTAAAGTCAATGGAGGCTGTTCACACCTGCATTTGTCACACGGGTGAAATCACCTGGCGCGCAAGAAGGTGTAGGAGCTATTTTCAGGCGGTTTTGGTCCCACAGACATGCATTGAAAATTGTACGGTTTTTGAAGCAAAATCGCGCCGAAAACATTAAAAAAGGAAATCGCCCTAAAACAGCTCAATCACCCAGGTGTGCACCTGGCATCAGGCTGGACAGTGTCGCCAGATTAGAAGACTGTCATCTATATCTAAGGGCATATTTACTTCATAATGGTCTTCTAATCTGGGGCACCTAGGCGATTGAGCTGTTTTCACTAGTTTTTTTTTTCTGCACGATTTTGCTTCGAAAACCGTGCGGTTTTCAATGCATATCGATGTCTATGCGACCAAAACCGCCTGAAAGTAGCTCCTGCACCTTCTTGCGCAACAGGCGATTTCACCTGCACGACAAAACACAAAAGGCGTGAACAGCCTTCATTGACTTTAAATGTAAATCAGTGTTTTGCGCTATAATTCGCCTAGGTGTGCACCAGTACTGAGGGGACGTCATTATTGTCTAAGCAAGGAACAAGGAAGTGGGTAGCAAGTACCTGATGAAAAAGGTGCTGCTCCTTAATTCTATTGTACTTTGTCCACCCCAACACACAAACACACACTTTTGCCGAATGATTGAAAAACAGAAGGAATAAGTACCTACTAATTTGCCGTACATAGCAGTGAATTTTGCATTTTCTCTTCACTTTTAGCATAATCCAAACACAATTCTAAACTGAGATCAATAAAACACAAAATGCTATAAAGAATAGTCGAAGTAAAGCTTACAACGAACACAATACGTACCAATTAGGTCATAAATAATCCTAACAAAGGATGCCGCTTTCTTCCTGGACTCCGTGATAAAGCAGATATCTATGGGAATGAGAGTTGGCCAGTGAAGCTGTAATATGGTCTTATGATACGGACTGAACACGTGCTTCAGATCATATGAATGAAGAATGCTTTACAGATGAAAGCATCCATTTATAAAGCAGCCACCACTAGACACAATGGGAAACTAAAAACCAGGAAACTGATGTCCATGCAAGAAATACATATATTCCATTTCCACACTCTGAAATCTAAGTTGAATTTTCCATAGTTGCGTTATAGCCCATCTCTGGCAAGTTATTTCTTGCCAGAGATGGGCCACTTCAAGGGTTGGTTTTTATTTAAACCAACCCTTGAAGTGGGGCTATCCTCACACTACACGGGAGTTTTCCTCATTTATGTGTAGGAGGAACGGAGTAAAGGACTTTTACTTACCTGATCCCCGCTTCCCCAGCACTCACCTCATCTCAGTAGGACTGTCCCTCAGCATCCTCATGTAAAATGGGCCCTGATTTAAGTGTGATGACATAAGTGGGCCCCTGACCACCAAAGCGGAGAGTGAAAGCGGCTGCGGGTGCCTATCTTGAAGCCTGAGTGAGTGGGGATCAGGTAAGTAAAAGTGCTTTACACAGCAGTATATGCAATAGTGGTTCCTCTATTTTAGATCTTTTATGTTCAACGATATATTGAAAATGGTCCTACTTCCCTTCCGTCTTACCCCGTCACCACCCACCCTTCCCTTCCCCTACTCACTCAAATTCCCTACTCCCATACCTTACCTTTCCCTCTCCGTGCATGAGAGAACGATTCTGGGAAATGAGTACTTACTTAAGCTTTTGGTTCTGATGCACATGCTGTGATTTCCTCATTGTCCTACTTCTTGTATGTATACTGGTCTTGTGCTACCTATGTTTCTTTTTATTATCTTCCAATAAAAATGTATTATACAAAAAGAAAGTGCTTTACACAGTACACATAGACAAAAACTATCTAACCCTTGCAGCGCAGGGGTCTCCACTGCAGGTGTAGTTTACTTTTTTCCTGAATGGAGACTTGAAAATTGAATCTGAAGGGACTATGCATTGCTGACTTGTTTGTCAAAAGTGCTATTTCCAGGCACTTCACTACCCAGTCAAATACCATCTTAAAATAAGAATGCATCTGTTGAAGTTCATAGAGTCGGATATCCCCTCCCCACATGCTTGTTCCAGGTCAGCAACTGACAACGTAGTGAACGCAGCATGAAGATGAAAGTCCTTGGGTTAACGCCCCAAATAAGTATGCAGTCGCAGCTCCCATATTTTTCCTGTTAACTGTGCCCGTGGAGGGGAAAGTAAAAGGGCCACTCAGCTCACCCTTCCCCGGCAGCTTGTACACAGAAAGCCTCTATATACTCCAAATCAACTTGTACAAGCTTACATGGGGCTTCCAACTGCTTCCCCTGTCCTATGTGATGGTGCTGGATTCATCAGGAGGCACCTAGCACTGTCACGTGTCGGGTAGGGAGTCACATGATCAATCAGACCTGGAAGGGCTGCTGAGTATTTCTATTCGCTCCTCACTGAACACAGCAGAAGGGGAGTAAGCAAATGAAGTATACCATGCTGGGAAGAGGTGGAACCTTTACCTCCCATCTTAATGAACAAAAGGAAAGTGTACATTTAGGCACAGAAAAAGACATCCAATTAAACATTTTTTAAAAACTCACATTTATTTTAAAAGGGAATGTCATTGTGTTTAATCTTTTCCTTTAGGTATTAATGCCAAGATTAAAAATTACACTTTTTTTTGTAATAAGGAAAATATTACATGTTGTAATTTCCTTTCGAGCCAGGAGGTGGAGCTCTAAGCTATTTTTCACAAGTTCTGCTCTTCCTCCCGTTACCCTAAGGAGAACTATGGGGAAAAGACTTAACCCCATAGTTCTCCTTTAAGCTGAAATGTGTATACACAACTATGCGAGTCAGAACTGTTACCTTTCCCCCTCTTTGTTTCGCTAATCTTTGAGGCCTATTCGTATTTGCCTAGCAAAACACCACAACAAATCCAGAAAGACTTGCCAAAAAACAATATACACTTCAAAGCCACACCGTTAGGCTCACAAACCACATCAGAAGTCTCCAACAATCAGTGGTGCGTAAATAAAAAAAATAAAAAAAAACCTACTTGTCCGAGGACTAAAGCGGTGTCCCTCATGACAATCTACTTGTCTTTATACAAAATTTTGAAACCAAACCGTATTTAGCAGTGTTAAGAAGCGCTTCTCATTGGTCAGCGCCATCAGGTGACCGCGCTGACCAACAAGTGCTTGTAATTTGCAAGGGAAATTCAGAATACATGGCACAGGTACAGATAGTACACCCGTACTGGCAGACGGGAAGGACCGTTCGCTGAAAGGTAAGTAAAGCGTGGGGGGAGAGGGGGCCAGATTTGTGTGGGTAATTCCATTTTCCCAAATTGATCTCAATGGGGTTACAGCCGCGTGGCAATCGCTGAAAAAAGGTACATGTTTCTTTTTTGACGACATGCACCGTGCAGTGTTTTCAACCATGATTATGCGCGATTGCACGGGCGGTATTGCGTCGGGAAGCAGCGCAATCTGCCTGGCGCGACTGGGGTGCCATTAGAAAATAATGGCAGTGCCAACACAGTGGTGTGCGATTCTGTGACCGCCCGGCCATCCGCACGGTTTTGTGCACGATTGCCGCACGGATCGGCCACTTCACACACAATATATTTATTTATAACAGGTATTTATATAGCGCCGACAATTTACGCAGCACTTTACATAATTGCACATTCACATCAGTCCCTGCCCTCAAGGAGCTTACATTCTAAGGCCCCTATTTCACATGCATACAGACAGGAGCCAATGAACCTTCAAGCATAATGCCCTATGCGTGTGTTTATTTGCATGCAGATGGTGGGGGCAGCAGGGTTGATTTACATTTTTATTTACTTGATTTTTTTTTTTTTACTTTGTAAAATTTTTTGCAGCAGACATTACTAATCGCGCTAGATCACCAGGTAAGCAGGAGAGGGGGCTGTG
>NW_017306696.1:894059-934690 GCF_000935625.1 Nanorana parkeri | reverse complement strand
TATCTATATGTATAGATCTATCTATAGATAGATCTATCTATAGATAGACCTATATATATAGGTCTATATAGATAATGTGTGTGTGGGAGGGTATTTTTTCATTTGCAGGGATAGGTTTTTTTTTTTATGTGAAAGGGGGGAGTATAAGTGTGTTAGGCTCCATTCACACCTGTATCTTTAGGTGCAGTTAGGGATTCCTGCACCCTGAGATTTGATGGTTGTGGAACCAGCTGCCTGATGGCTCTTTCAACTTCGTCCCACAAATGCTCAATTGGATTGAGATCTGGTGATTGTGGGGGCCACCTAAGCAAGGTAAAGTCTCCCTCATGTTCTTGAAACCACTCCTGCACAATACGAGCACCGTGGCATGGCGCATTGTCTTGTTGGAAGAAGCCATCTCCATTGGGATACGCCATCAACATGATAGGATGAACTTGATCAGCAACGATACTTTGGTATGTTGTGCTATTCAGACGTTGTTCCACACGAATTAAAGGGCCCAAATCATGCCAGGAAAACATGTCGCAAACCATAACACTGCCCCCACCAGCTTGAAGGGTTGTACTCATGCATGTGGGGTGCATGCTTTCATGCTGTTTCCGCAAAATTCTCACTCTGCCATCTGCATGATGCAACTGGAAACGTGATTCATCGGACCACATTACTTTTTTCCAATGCTCGACTGTCCAATCCTTGTGTTCCTGTGCGAATTGGAGACGTTTTATCTGGTTAACTGCAGACAGCAAAGGTGTTTGAACGGGGGCGTGTCCGGCCGGCGACTGATATGGCCGCGCTTTAACGAAGCTCCGCGTCTCCAGCCCAATAAGCGACGGCACACAGAGCCTGCAGCAATCTCCCCACTCCCATACCGCTCCGATCCTCTGCCACCATGCCTAAACGGGGGAAACAGCGATACTCGAAGAAACTGACAGCTTTCTTCCCCGCCGCTCAGACAGAAATCCAAGATGGCTCCGGCTCCCCTGATTTACCTCACGGTTCCTCTCAGTATGACGGCCACACGAAAATGAACCGCTCAGGACGAAGACTGCCACTAGGTGGAAACCCTGCTCCACAGATAGATGAGGGTGAGTCATCTCCACCTGACTCCCCTACTAATCCAAACGCTCCAAAGGAGCACAGGATCAGTCCAACTCCACTATAGAGCAGCCTGCTCTCTCAAATACACCTCTAGATCTGGAACACTGTCCTGCCTCATCTCAGCCTGTATCTGCCAGTGACATGAAAACCATGCTTCTGTCACTTAGGGAATCACTGCATTTGGATCTAACCTCAATGCTAGATAAATTATCTCTCTCCATTCAACATGTACAGCACAGGGTCTCTCATATTGAAAACAGAATGGGAGAACTGTCCACTGGCCATAACACCCTAGTGGAGAGTCACTCGGCACAGGCTGAGGAAATACACTGGATGAAAATGAAAATTGCTGACCTAGAAGATCGTTCGCGCAGGAACAATATTACATTTAGAAGGATCCCAGAATCTGTATCCTCAACAACTACAACCATTCATTAAAGTCCTCCTCAAGGAACGTTGCCCTTCTGTTGTCTTTTACTAGTCTTGCCACTCTCCGTTCTGCCCTAACATTGACTAGTCGCTGACGGCCACAATTCGCATGTTCAGACCCAGATTTTCGGCTGACAGTCCAGTCTTTAGACACTTTAACAACAGCTGCTCTTGAACATTTAACGTATTCTGCTGTTTTGCTGAAACTCGCTCCATGGCTCCGAGCACCAACAATCATCCCACGTTCAAAGGCTGTTCAAATCGCGTTGTTTACCCATATCTTCAGAAAAAAATCACTTCTACTGTCGTGGTAAACAATCTGCTTCCCTATTTATAAAGGTCTGGCCCTCTAGCGACTTCAGCGCGAAATTATATCTAATTTGCCTACAAACGTCAGGTGGTCATAATAATCTGGCCGGCGCAGCCTGGACGGATCCCGACATTGCTGTCAAGATCCACCCAGCTGCGTGATTGACAGCTGGCTCTGCCTATATAGAGGCAGACCCAGCTGTACCCACCCCCTTCCCTGTCCGTTCCGCCAGTCAGCGCTGGAGAATCAGAGCGGGGGGGGAAATCCCTGCAGGGAGCCGTTACTGACAACAGTCATTGCTCTCTACAGGGACAGGGTCGAGAAGTGAGTGAGCCGACGTGTGACAGTTTCATTGTCACAGGTCGGCTCGAACTATGAGGATGAGTGATTTTCACTCACCTCATAGTTCTTCTTAAAAGTTTGAAATTTGTCGAGTGGCCCTCGAGGGAATTGAGTTTGAGACCCCTGCTTTAAAACATGTCTGAAAATTAACCTGTTGACTAACAAATAAAATCGCTGCCCACTATCGAGGACCATACAATGGGATTTACTTCCTGTAAGGAAACTACATTAAAATAAAGCCAGACACTCACTAATCAAATTCACTGACAAAGCTCTGTAAACAAAATGAGGGACATTTATCAAGCAAATTAGCAACAAGATTCAATTCAAATCAAGCTGCCTCTCAGAAATCTTTTTTTTTATTGTGTGCAATGCGCTCAGGGTTGGGACAACGGAAGGGCAAGACGGGCAGCTGCTCAGGGTGCAGTGCTTTATATGTGTAGGGGGGCACCAGGGAGGCAGCTGCGGTGTCCCCTCCCTTTTGCCAGGGGCATAGAGTGGTAGCAGGCGTCCTGTGTTGGAGCCCTGAGCCTTACAGCACCGGGAATTGCTCCAATAGGCATCACAAGAAGGACCTGATCACACTACCGCAATGCAGTCAAATGTGCGCATTGCGGCAACGTGCAGTAAATGGCACCCAACACACCGCAAAAGTGCAGCTGCTTTGCAACGCACTGCAGCACACTGAAATACACAATGATGGGCGTTTATCAAAACTAGAGAAGACAAAATCTGGAACAGCTTCTCTCTTCCATTTAGGTTTGAAAATGAAAGCTGATTGGTTGCCGTGAACAGCTGCTCCAGTTTTGATAAATTCCCCTCAATGTGAATAGCAGTATTATACACAGTATACAGTTATATAATATAGGGGGCCTAAAGTGTGGCCCCCTGGTATCCCAAAATGATAAATATAATACCACAGAAAGCTGTCAGAGATGGAAGACATGACAGTATATAGTCAGAAAAAATGGGCTTACTACAAGACATGGTCAGAGACTGCAGACATGCTTCAGGATACAGCCTGGAGACTAAAGGTGGCCATACACTAGTAGATTTTCGTTTCTGCCACAAACCCTCGTTGGATTATAGCTGGAATGCCTCATCAAGCATAGTCAAATGTTGATTTCGGAAATCGCTCATTAGCCAGACTAATCAATTTTTGACCAACTACCAAAATAATTTTCGTTTGCGCATGTGCTGTGCTCTTGCTACGATTTTTGACGAACAAAAACCACTGATTCATCGATTTTTGTTCGGTCAGGGAAAAATCTCTCAAACTGACCGAAGGAGAGATTTTGATCACAGTATCAAAAAGGACAAATCGGTGATGTACCATCAACTGTTAGGCCTCATTCACACACAACGCAAGAGCAAAATTGTATATATGCGCGGCAGTGTGAATGAGGCCTTAAGGCCATTCGTGTATGCTTTCCTAGCGAAAATAGGACCATGTAGGGTTTGGTGTGAACTGAGTTTGCCCAAGCCACAATCAGCTGCGGCAGGGGCATTTCCCACCCCTTTGTTACGTGTAGCTGAGGGGCAGGGAATGCCCTGGCTGCAGCTGAATGGGCCGGGAGGGGGACGTGTCACTGACAGTGGTGCGTGAACTAAGTTTGCACTAAGCCCTCGCACATTTTAATACATGAAAGCGGTAGAGATCACTGCTATTACTGGGCAATAGGAAAACACAGATTATTGCATCAGGGGCATCACCAGGCACCCACATAAATACTTGTACGCATGACGTCATTACACACGCACGTAATGATGTCACATGCACTTTACTGCTGGCCGCCATCTTGGTGATGGTCACGGGCAAGCACAGGAGGGGACATTCAACCGGTGGAATAACATATGCTGTCGGGTTCCCATCTCTCTCGTGCAGCTGTCAGGCTCCTGGTCCATGACCAAGTGCCAACTTTTTAGAGGGGGTGACACCAAAATGGCTGTCAGTTATTTTGGTGACACCACCTGTGAGGGTGTCACTTGGTGCGGGCCGTACCCCCTCGTGATGCTATTGTATTGTATGCAAGGGCTCCCGAGGGCTGCACAAAGGGTTACAGGTTGGTCACCAGGGCCCTAGGACAGAAGGAGTGTTGCTGGCAGGATTCCTAGGTGATAAAAATGAGTGCAGACATCACACCTGAAGATATATTCTATTTGTACATGGGGTTCAGATCCAGCCAGGATTTCCTGCTGCTCTCCATAGAAAAGCACTGGGCATCTCTATCAGCACATGCACTGCCTGGATCCCACACACGTTACAATCATAAGACAATATTGTCATTAAAAAGCCGCTTTGAAAGATCAAGGCGCAAAAGTTGTCCGTGTGCTTTCCCCATCTTCAGTCCTTCATACAATCCTACATGATAACACGAGCATGCGCCTGAGCTCAGTACATCTTCACAATGAGTCTATTACCATATGGTTTACAGCCAAGTCCTCTCTTACCTGTCCTGTGTGTCCGGGGGCCGTGCCTGCTCCCCCGGTAGAGAGATGCCGCATCCTCCCCTTCCTCCGCTCTCAGGACCGGAGCAGGCCTACGCGGCCTGCACGGTTGCGTCAGTCTAGGGTCGCAGCGACACCGGTGGTCAGAGCAGTCAGGGGCCTCTGATCGCCTCTACCTGCAAGGGGAAGAACAACACATCCGGCCGCAGCTTCCGGGCAGCTGCTGAAGCTGTTGCTAGGAAGGAGGGGGCGTTGCTAGGGTAGGGTATGACACTGATGCTCGGATCAGCTGTCAGAACGGGTGTCAAACTAATAGTCATCATGTACATGCCTTGTAAATGTGTGAAGTGTGATTGTCATCTTCTTTCTTCACATATACAGACTACTTTCTATGCAGAATCTATTTGAATTGTTCAAAGAATTGATTCAGTTTATGTGCTTTTGGAAAATCGATATTGAGATTCCACACAGGTGTCACACGTTCCTGCACTGAATCACATGATCTTATTTTCTTCAGGGGACAGCACTGCTAATGAAAACTGCTGCCTGTACCTCCCTTTGGGAGGACGTGGCTGCACATGGTTACACGACCACCCAAACCTGCACATCCGTGCAGGTCCAGGTGCCCGCACTTGGAAGTACGTTATCTGTGTCCAAGTACGGTCACTCGGATCTGCACGAATGTGCAGGTTCGGCTGGGCGTGTAGCTGTGGGGTGTACAGACGGCTGCATGAAATTACATGCACCACCCATCTCTCCTGGGAGCAGGGCTCTGCATGGGCATGCACGCCATAAGAATGTGCACGCCCATGTGAATGAGCCTGAAAGTGTTATAGTTACTTTATTCCTCACTCCACCAGGCTCCGGCGCTCATCTCTTCTCTGTGGGGAAGCCCCGCTGCAGGGGTTAGGATTATTTCTGCCCAGAGTTCTTCTTTAATGAACATTTAACCCTTGCACTGGGGCCCCCTCCTGCACCGTAAAGGTTAAATGATCATTAAAGAAGAACTCTGGGCATAAATAATCATCCCTAGATTTAAAAAAATTTAAATTCCTGAAGTTTGCCGTTAAGAACTTCAAACATTATGTAATTCCTGAAAGCCAAGACCATGTTGAATGAAATGGTGCCAGTTGCAATTTTTTATGTTGCACAGTATTTGTGCTACTGTTTATCACATCTCTATTTTTAGTAAAACAATACACTTAAACTATTTGTAGCGCACACTAGAAATGTGCAGCCGCAAAAAAATTTGTTTTTTCTTTCGTTTTGTATTTCGTTTATTTCGTAGTTCCGAAATCGGGTCCTGTATGTGTTTCGTTTGGGGTTTTCGGATACGGATTCAGGTCCTATTCATAATTCAGATCGGATTCGTAATTTGGATTCGTAATTCAGACGAATTTACGATATTTGGGGTGTGCGAACGGACGAATGTTCGTACACACGTACGTAGCAGAATTGGCACAGTTGACATCTCTGGTTGCTGTGCTCTAAGTTTCACTATTAAAAGGACATTAAAATACTTTTCTTATTTTTTTTTCATCCGTTTAAACATTGACGTGGCATGCACAGGAACATGAAGTAATGTTTTGTTTTTATCTTCACATGCTATGAAATCCTCTTTTTGTAGTCATTATCGTAAATTTCTAATTTAGTTTCTGTTAGGACGAAATTCGGACTGAACCTGAAATTCCGAATCTGAAATTTCGGATCCGGAATTTCGGATTGGGATGCTTTCGGATGAATTCGGACATGGTACATTTTGGAAATTTGGATGCTCCGAATCCACGATTTTCCGAAATTTCTTCCGAATTTCAATTCGGAACGAAACAAATCGCACATGTCTAGTGCACACAAACACATCATAATACCTAAATAGAATGTGCTGAGCGAATAGATACAAAACATGTCAAACCTCAAAATTGTGTGCCCTAAACTGTCCATAGAAGACGCTTGAAAAGCCTTTACAGGCTATCAATTCGATTGCTATGACCCCAGAATTATTGCCCCTCTTCTGGCGATACTAAACATGTATAGCGCAATGGTTTTTGTATGCATGCGCAACCTACGCATGTATTTGCACCCATACATGCATGCACATGGAGGCAGGTGGAGTTAAAATATTGATTTTATGAAAGTGTAATCTTTTTAAACTTTTATTTTTATGTTAATATTATTGTTATCACAATAATAATACAAGGTGATAGCACAGTTCAGGTGATAAGTCCTCCCAATTGTCACCCCTAAAGTCTGCTGAAGCAGATTGAGCACAGACTGTGCTCTATCAGCTGCTTACCTGGTGGAGGTGCTCAGAGCTGAGCACTTCTGTGTTCATAGTCTACTGGAAAGATCAGCAAACAGGTGTTGAAGAGGAACTCTAGGAATCAACAAAATAAACCTTGCAGTGGGGCTACCTTGGTCTAGGGGCTAGATTAAAGAAGATATACCTAATGCACCTACCTGATTCCCACTGATGTCATCACATCTAATGCATCCATTCACCTGACTTAAGGTGGCCATACACTTTACAACCATCGCAAGACCTTAGTCTTGCGATGGTTGTAAAGTAATTTAAAAAACGTACGATCTGCCCATCTTGGACAGGCAGATCGTACTTGTGATCATCGCAACCCCGCCCCCCTGAGGGGCTGGCTTCCGATGACCGCAATGCTGAACGGGCAGTGTGCGCGTGCGCACACCGGCCCGCTCGGCATTTGTCTCCCGAGATATTCCACCACCATGGAAGAGAGGTGTGCGCTGACTGCCACAACACACTTGGTACAATGTAAAGGTGATCAGGTGGCTCTACAGCCACTTAAATCACTTCTACAAGAAAGCCCTAAGTGTGTTTACATGCTGGTAGTACCACCGCCATAATGGTTATGATGGTGGCAGCGAACGTGTAAAAGCAGAACTCCAGCTTTGCAGTAAAACACAAAGTGTTCCTATTTAAACCCTATGCGTCACCCTGGCTTGTGGGCTCTAATGCTGGGCTGTATGCACATATGCATCAGCATGCCCATTGTTCTGTACTGAGCGTGCTCGCAGCACAGTGGCCAGACTGTCACCAACAGCTCCCAGTCACTGTTTATGATCAAGAACCACTGGACTGGGAACCCAATCATGTGAAAACCAATTACAACGATCACATGATTAGGAAGCCAGCCTCTGACTGCCAGTGTTGTAACAGAATCCTGGACTTCGTTAGTAATCTGGACCACATCCGCGCAAGAGGTGATTGGGTCCAAAAATGTCATAGTCTATTTGCCTGTATTGGGCATGTGCGGGGAAGCGGGTCCAGATCATTTACAGGCATTTTATTTAGGGCTGCAGGACCTGTATTTTATTTAGGGCTGCAACCAATTATTATTTTCATAATCAATTAGTTTTTAATTAATTTAAATTAACTTTTTCGATTAATCAATCGGATATAAAAAATTAAACCCCTAATTTAAAATGAAAGGCACAAATGCAGTGTTACAAACATAAAATTCACTTCAGAATAAAATTGCATGCATAATTTTTTGCAATCACACTGCACTGGAATGCACGGCATTACGGCACCATGTGTTCCAGTGTGGGAAATCACACTGTGGGTGGTATGCATTTGGGGTGCCATTGAAACGCATCTCCCGCAGCAGAATTTGTCAGGCCGAATCCGAAAAAGACTTTTTTTCCACCTTTTATAATTTTTTTTTTTTTTATAGTGTCAGCTGACAGTGGCAAGATTCCGCTGACAGCAGCTGAATATAAATAAATCAGGTAGTGGGCTGGTGTAATATCCAGCCTGCTATTGGTCATTTCAAATTGTAATAGCTAATAGCAGGCTGGCTATTGCACCTGCCCATTGCTTGATGTGCCCTCCTCCCAGCGTAGAGGAGAGAACTAGGGGATCCAACCAACTAATCCATAATGAGAATGGTTGACAACTATTCTCATTATTTATTAACATCGATTAGTTGGTTGCAGCCCTAGTTTTATTTACATTTTGTGATGTGGTTGCAGGTGCCTTGTCTGTAAATTGTGTAGTGGCAGTAGTTTTCCTGCACAGGCGCTCGTGTGTTAATGTTTTCCCTCCGCTGTGAATTTCATGGACCCGCTTCCCCGCACCTGCGCAATTTGCAGAGAAATTTCTGGACCCGATTAGCGGCTCTGAGCATGTGCATTCAGCCAACACTCCTGTGAGTGACACAGGGTCCAGATTTCTAACAGGTCCAGGATTCTAACAGAACACTGGCATTAGGATTCCCTATAAGCAGCCATCATCAGGTGTCAGTGGCAAGGTGATAAGGGGCAGAGCTAATCAACACAGGCTCAATGCAAGGACATATAGAAAGCAATTACTCTGTATGTACCCTGTTCACGGTACATATGTATAGTGATGTGTGCGCGCTGTGGTTAAAAATAATGCATGTCTGCATTTTCACACAGGGTAACACACTGCACCTAGGGTTGCCACCTGTCCAGGATTCACCCGGACAGTCTGGGTTTTGAATGCTGTGTTAGGGTTTCATGGCATCAGAAACCCGGACACAAGATGCCAGGCAGACAGGGGCAACCAAAATTAAGATAGGGGCTACTGGCCCCCCCCCCACTGAAAATAGTCTCAACTGTGATATTTACATATGAATGGGCGGCGCTATGTACATATGAAAAAGCTACGACTTATGCTCCCCAAAAAATGTCTGTGCGTCGCTAGAGTGTTCGGGATTCGCTTGAAGAAAAGGTGGCAACCCTAACTGCACCGCATGTCAACACACTGCAGTGTGTCACAAAATACAAGTGTGCATAGAGCTGAATCAAATGTAATTTTGTGACATAAAAAAAAAAAAGTAAAAAAAGTAAACAGATTTATGTATTTGTACCAATGCATGGCAACACCCTTCACAAAGCACATGTTATCGTAACAGGCTAGAGCGATCCAGCCCTTATACTGTGGACTGTGTTACAAAATATGTGACTCCTACCAAACACACAAAAAAAGATGAGTCAAGGGAGATTTGTACGTCATGCAGCAGGGTGAAAGGGTAAAAACAGGGTGACTGTCAGGATTTTAGGGTTGACATGGCTGCCAGCACTGTACATTACAATGCCAAGATAGTCCAGAAACAAACATGGCCGCCCAGGTCTCATTGCCTCTTCGCTGCAATTGCACTGAGGAGAGGCTCTGCTGTCATGACGTCATGTGTGCGCCGCAAGCTGCAGCTCGCTGCCCAGCAACCAGTAACATCACACAGCGGGCCGGCGAATCTGTGTGCGGTATATCACGGCCGAGGAGTTTCAGCTGGACCTGCTCTCTCGACAGTCATGCCGTAACCCGGCCCCATCATGAACAAGTACACCAGGATCAGTAAGATTGGGGAAGGCTCGTTCGGTAAAGCCATACTGGTGAAATCCAAGGAAGATGGCAAGCAGTATGTCATCAAGGAGATCAGCATCTCTAAGGTGGGTCCGGCCCGGCTCTGGGTGTCTTCTCTACATGACAAACTTTCACTGGCAGTGACAGCTCGCTGTGTGCAACACACGAGGCCGACCTGGCTCCATAGACAGCACAGGCAGACTACACCCATCATCAGGCATCACCATTGCTGTGTCCTACTACAGCTCACAAATTTTTACTTTGTGCTCCATCTCTCACCTTGTATACTCGTTTCATATCTTCCTTACCGATAAGCTGGGCATATTTATGGAAAAGTGTTTTATTTCCACCCATCACCTGTGGACCAGTAGAAGCTTGCAGAACAATTGCTAGCTCTCCGGTCACCCAGATGAGCTCAGAATGAAGTAATCTTAAAAAAATATTCTAAATGTATGTAATTATTATTATATTAAGCATTTACCTTATGTTCTCAACATTTACTTCTGCAGATTCTACACACCAAGCTCCGTATAATAACATGGTCATTGCAGATAATAAAAGGTGCCAAGCCATCCGTGACATGAGTAAGGTTAAAGGAGAACTATGGGGTTAGGGCTTTTCCCCATAGTTCTCCTAAGGGTAACGGGAGGACACAAACTAGCGTCCTCCTGTCACCCTAAGCTCAGCTACGGCTCGCGATATAATGAGACGCCGGAACGGATCCCGACAATTCTGTCTGGATCCACCCAGCTGTGTGAGTGACAGCTGGCTCTGCCTATCTAGAGGCAGAGCCAGCTGTACCCGCCCCGTCCCCGTTCCGCCAGTCAGCGCTGGAGGATCGGACAGGGAGGGGGGGAATCCCTGCGTGAAGCCGTGAGTGACAGTCACGGCTCTCTGCAGACACAGGATCGAGAAGTGAGCGAGCGCCGGTATGTGTTCGCTCACTTCCCGATCTACTGAGCCAACCTGTGACAGTTTAATTGTCACAGGTCGGCTCAAATTATGAGGCTGAGTGAAAAATCAGTCTCCTCATAATTCTCCATTAAAGGGGTTCTAAACCCTCTGGTTTTTTTTGCTTATATCTACTGCTAGCAAGCAGTAGATATAGGCAAGAAGTGTAAAAAAAAAAACCCGCTTGAAATCATTTTAAACTTACCTCGATATCGCTGCTCGCTCCCGCGCCGAGCATCAGGAACTGCTCGTACGGCCGCAAAGGATCTTGGGGCGGGCGCATGCGCAGTTCCGATTCTCGGCCGGGAGATGAGCAGAGACGCAAGGTAAGTCTATGGACGCGTGCACCCGCATGCAGACACCGCTGGATCGGAGGGACAGAGCAGTCAGCGCTGGATCGGAGTGACGTCGCACCGCTGGAGGGACACATGAAAACATGGGGAAAGAAGAGGAAGACCAGAATAAGAGACATCATTTAAGGTAAGTGCTAACATTTACATGGGGGGGGGGGAGGAAATTTTTTTTTTTGCCTTTTAATATCACTTTAAGGCCCCGTTCACACCGGGGCAGTTCGGCCGCCATGAACGATCCCATGCATTCCTATGGGTACCATTCATGCAACCGGTGGGTCCGTGCGATCCAAACCGCCTCTCGCCCGAATTTCTCCCTGAGCTTTTTTTCCGTGCTGATCGGCATGGTTTCCATACAGCTTTAAGTGGAACTGCGCTGATGAGCGTAGTTTTGGGAGTTTTTAAACGCAATTCAAAATTAACAAAACCGGCTTTTTAAAAATCGCAGGGAAACCGTGCTGATAAGCACCCGCCCTGGTGTGAATGGGGCTTAAAGTAGTGTAGACTCTCTAAACTTTTTTTTTTTTTTTCAACAATGAATCCAGTTTAAACAAATAAATATGCATCGCTGAGCAAATTGTTTCTTGAACTTCTAGTAATGATGTGCAAATTAATCCAAACCTGTTCTAAAATGCTACTAACCCCCCTCCTCCTTGCGCCCCCGTCAGTTGCGGCCCGGACGTTATTTTTGTTTTATTACAGGTATTTATATAGCACGGACGATTTACGCAGCACTTTACATAGTGTACAATCACATAGTTCCTTGTCCCACACTTATGCTGCAAATGGGCGGGAAATGCCCCTGCCGCATCTGAACTGGGTTTGCACCAAGCCCCCCCCCCCCCTTACATCCTTTAGTGTAGATAAACAGAGCTGACTAGCACACAAGGGTGGCTTCAAGAATCCTACAAGGAAAGGAGTCACTCTCAAAACAGAATATCAGGGCCAGTGCTCATCCTTAGTGGAGACACATACATCTTGGAGCACACATAAGGGTGACTCCATAGGACCCTGCTAGGTAAAGGAGCCACCCTAAAAGAGGAAATTAGGACCTGTGCTCAGGGACCAGCTGATTCTGCAGGAAATTAAAACTTTTAACATCAAGGCGCAGCATCCATTGTAGGTGATTAAATCGGCATTTGAAATAACATAAAACTAGTTGGATTTTAATATCAGATTAAGGCCTCATTCACTCTGCCCTATAATACGCTGCGTATGTGCGCATTGTCCCATATGCAGCATATGCAAATGAATGGCTCCATACATATAGCTGCGTATGGAGCCGTATATTTGCGTAGCGTAAAAATGAGCAAAAACAGAATGGAACCGAGGTGCGCCAGGGCAGCGTATTTCTGCGTATTTTGCGCGCGTACAGTTCATTAAAATGTCTATTACGAATGATGCATTCTGGGATTGCATATAGTGCACGCATATACGCAATATACAATTTTGCTCTTGCGTTGTGTGTGAATGAGGCCTAAAGGGGAGAGTGAAATACACTCATCCCCATAATTAGAACCGACATGTGACACTGAAGCCGTCGGCTCTATTGATGGGGAACTCAACGGTCACATTTGCTGATCACTCAGTTCCCGATCTTCTCCCTGTAGAGGTGACTGTCACCATTCCCCACAGGGATTCCCCCCTCCCTTCGCTGGCTGGGGGGACAGATGGGGGTGGAAGAGACAGAGCCAGCTGTCAATCAGGCAGCGGGGTGGATCCCGACATTATTATCGGAATCCATCCTGGCTGCAGCACGGGTCTGCGCTGTCGGCATATAGCGGGGCAATAGCTTAAGGAGAACTACGGCCAAAAAAGGATGGGATATAGTATTTTTTTTAATTTTTTTTTTTACTGCTTTAGCAAAGGTACCTGTAACGAAGGATACTTCTGATACTGTATTGCTGGTAGTTACTTAAAAACAATGTCATTTGTAATCATGGATTCTTGCATCGGGGCCCTGAGGTCACTAGTTACGCCTCTGGCTTCACCCTTTTTGGAATAACCCTGATAGGCACAGCAAATCAAGCTACTTCCCTCCCTCCTGGCCCCCTCTCCTCCCTCCTCCAAGCTAGTAGATGAATAGTTGCTGAGAGATTTGGAAGCAGCAGTTTGGAAACATGGTGATTGTAAGTGTTTGGGCAAAAATGTAAAGCAATGCTGTGCTGGACAATATATATTTGTTTGGTCTGGATTCTTTATTGAAAAGATGTTTGAGAGTTTAATACTACTTTAAGTTGCAGAGAATTAACATTGACTCACTTAGGACAAAGTGTGCAAACCCCTAGAAAGCAATTCAAATTTATCTCAAGCTCAACACACACGTTACAGTCTGATTGTACAATCTCCTTTTCTCTACATAGCTGTTGGTAGATGTAAAGACCTTCCTGCATATAAATAGCTTGGATAGGTTCTCATGTTACATAGTTTTGGTGAATCTGACGAGGTACAAAGATTGCATGTTCAGATTGTAACGTGTATGGTGATCTTAAAGTGCATCTTTAAGACCCAGATCTTTAAAATAACAACAAACACACCAAATAGATATGTTTAATAATGACAATCTACAAACACATACTTCTAGATAATTGCCGGCTTTGTATTCTTTGCAAACCTTATTTATATTTTCTTCTGGCAGTGGCCATGTTTACTAAGGGCAGATAGATATATCTCCTTTTTACTTCCTGGATTTCTGGCACATGTGACTAGGACATGTGACCGTGTACATCATCTCAGGGGAGGAAAATGCCTTTCCCTGAAATCTCCTGAGATTACAGAACAGATTTCCCAGCAATGCTCTGCTGATGACAAGGCAATCCCAGTGTGCATTGCGTTGGCAAACTGAAATAATTTGCACTTTCAAAGCAGGAAGTGAATGCTCTGCAAGTGTAAGTATTTTAAAATCACAGCATTTTACACCTGACATGTCTGTTATTATTAATCATCATACATAGAGGGATGCATTGGTAGAATATGATTTCTAAGTGTAAAGGTCTGCTTCATCAGATCTCTGTCCTTAGTAATAGTGAAAGCAGTTACTGCACCCTGCACTCTCCATGAGGCCCCATGGTTTTATGGCCTAGCAGGCCTTGGTTATCAGTGGTGCTATAAATGAATACTGCTTCTACAACCTGGCTGTTAGGGCGTGATCACACCACGACCATTGATTGGTATTATTCTGCATACTACCACGTGTGTATAGTGTGAACATGGGCACATAGAAAACAATTGTCCTCTGTGTGCCATGTTCACACCATACATGTGCAGTAGTGCACAGAGAATTGTGACTCAATGGACAAGGTCATAGATTTTATTTGTTGGAGGGCAAGAATCTGTTGGTTGCTGGTAACCCCGGCATTTCTCTAGTACTATAATCGGCTAACTAATCGATTTTGAAAATAATCGTTAGCTGCAGCTCTAATGTCGTCACACACGGGCATTTCTCTAGTAAACATTCTAAAACAGGCTTGTGAGACCCCACGTGAATCGTGTAAGCAACCGCCTTGTGCCAAACAAATCGGCATTGAACTACATTTCACATCGGAAGCTTTTCCAAGTCACGAATCTTATCATTTGGAGGAGCACTCGATCAACCAGGGGCAGAAGTGACAAGTTGTCTGGCGCCGTCAATGCATTAATGTGTAAAGATGTGTCACCAGAACACCTTCATATTCCTACAGCAAAATGACCATCTGTTCATAATATATAAGTAGACATGATGGAAGGACCCTGCATGGCCCTGAAACCTTACATCTAAGTAGATGGGATGTAAGGGATGGTTATAACCTCTTTGTCTCGCTTTCTGTGTCCCTTTGGGAAGATTTCCTCTCGCTTCCTGTCAGCGAGAGGTCATTCTTCCAAAGAGGGAAATTCTTGGTGGGCAGCAGGGCCACCAGAACTAGTGTCTAAATAAATGTAGTTGCCAACAAAACTTTTTAATGTGCACATGTCTATCAAGCAACCGCAAAAAAAAAAAAAAAATTGATAATATAATATGTCCTCCAGTTTTTTGTTTTTTTTTGCCAGTTGCTTGAGAGTGCCGGTTGCTTGAATGCCAGATAATGGGGAGTTTACTGTTTTTATACACTGATTTAAAGCTGCAGTTCAGCTTTAAATTTTACTGCAAGGCAAGAGTTTTAACTTTTATAGTTTTGCAAGCTTTATGTTTCTGTTAAAGCGGAACGACGACCAAAGTAACAAGATAAAAAATAATAACCCAATAATAGATCAAATAACAAAATCAGCTTTTGCTGCAATTTCTGCCTTCAATCAAGAAATGTGACCCGTAGACCTCCTATTTTTTTTTCCTTCTGCCTATAGATATCCTCAGTCTGAAGGCCAGCATCATTTTACCCATTGCCTTGGGGTCCATTCACACTATCCAATGTGTTCCAGTGCGGTGTGATCGCCAAAAATCGTGCATGCAATATTTTTTATGGACGTACAGCGATCCAGTGCGTTCATGGCAAAGAGTGCATTGGATAATGTAAACGGGCCCTCCTCAAGCTCAGTGAAAATAGAAGCATCAAAGTGATGGGCTCATCTGTCTGTCACTCTGCTTTCTCCTCCTATCATCATGCTTCTTGTCAGTACATGGACTGATTGGCTCCTTGTGCTGCTTCTTCCTCTGCTCTCCTGTACATGCGCTGCAAGAGGCTGAAACAAGATCAAATTCAAGTATTTACATTATTTGTATTCTAAAATATATATTTAAAGAACAACTCCAAGTAGAATGAGACTTAACCCTTGCGGTTGGGGGGCAGAAAGGCTGCAGGGACTTGTCTAGCAGCCAGATAGGACCAAGGTTTGGGTGAGTGTATCTTTGTTATTTTACACCCTAGATCAAAACGAGAAGTTAACCATTGTAGAGCAGGGATAGCCCCACTGCTATGGTTATGTTTTATTACCCTCCACACTTCTCCCCTACATATACTGTGTGCTCTCATACCCTCCACACTACACCCCTCCATATACTGCGTGCTCTCATACCCTCTACACTACTCCCCTCCATATACTGCGTGCTCTCATACCCTCTACACTACTCCCCTCCATATACTGCGTGCTCTCATACCCTCTACACTACTCCCCTCCATATACTGCGTGCTCTCATACCCTCTACACTACTCCCCTCCATATACTGCGTGCTCTCATACCCTCTACACTACTCCCCTCCATATACTGCGTGCTCTCATACCCTCTACACTACTCCCCTCCATATACTGCGTGCTCTCATACCCTCTACACTACTCCCCTCCATATACTGCGTGCTCTCATACCCTCTACACTACTCCCCTCCATATACTGCGTGCTCTCATACCCTCTACACTACTCCCCTCCATATACTGCGTGCTCTCATACCCTCTACACTACTCCCCTCCATATACTGCGTGCTCTCATACCCTCTACACTACTCCCCTCCATATACTGCGTGCTCTCATACCCTCTACACTACTCCCCTCCATATACTGCGTGCTCTCATACCCTCTACACTACTCCCCTCCATATACTGCGTGCTCTCATACCCTCTACACTACTCCCCTCCATATACTGCGTGCTCTCATACCCTCTACACTACTCCCCTCCATATACTGCGTGCTCTCATACCCTCTACACTACTCCCCTCCATATACTGCGTGCTCTCATACCCTCTACACTACTCCCCTCCATATACTGCGTGCTCTCATACCCTCTACACTACTCCCCTCCATATACTGCGTGCTCTCATACCCTCTACACTACTCCCCTCCATATACTGCGTGCTCTCATACCCTCTACACTACTCCCCTCCATATACTGCGTGCTCTCATACCCTCTACACTACTCCCCTCCATATACTGCGTGCTCTCATACCCTCTACACTACTCCCCTCCATATACTGCGTGCTCTCATACCCTCTACACTACTCCCCTCCATATACTGCGTGCTCTCATACCCTCTACACTACTCCCCTCCATATACTGCGTGCTCTCATACCCTCTACACTACTCCCCTCCATATACTGCGTGCTCTCATACCCTCTACACTACTCCCCTCCATATACTGCGTGCTCTCATACCCTCTACACTACTCCCCTCCATATACTGCGTGCTCTCATACCCTCTACACTACTCCCCTCCATATACTGCGTGCTCTCATACCCTCTACACTACTCCCCTCCATATACTGCGTGCTCTCATACCCTCTACACTACTCCCCTCCATATACTGCGTGCTCTCATACCCTCTACACTACTCCCCTCCATATACTGCGTGCTCTCATACCCTCTACACTACTCCCCTCCATATACTGCGTGCTCTCATACCCTCTACACTACTCCCCTCCATATACTGCGTGCTCTCATACCCTCTACACTACTCCCCTCCATATACTGCGTGCTCTCATACCCTCTACACTACTCCCCTCCATATACTGCGTGCTCTCATACCCTCTACACTACTCCCCTCCATATACTGCGTGCTCTCATACCCTCTACACTACTCCCCTCCATATACTGCGTGCTCTCATACCCTCTACACTACTCCCCTCCATATACTGCGTGCTCTCATACCCTCTACACTACTCCCCTCCATATACTGCGTGCTCTCATACCCTCTACACTACTCCCCTCCATATACTGCGTGCTCTCATACCCTCTACACTACTCCCCTCCATATACTGCGTGCTCTCATACCCTCTACACTACTCCCCTCCATATACTGCGTGCTCTCATACCCTCTACACTACTCCCCTCCATATACTGCGTGCTCTCATACCCTCTACACTACTCCCCTCCATATACTGCGTGCTCTCATACCCTCTACACTACTCCCCTCCATATACTGCGTGCTCTCATACCCTCTACACTACTCCCCTCCATATACTGCGTGCTCTCATACCCTCTACACTACTCCCCTCCATATACTGCGTGCTCTCATACCCTCTACACTACTCCCCTCCATATACTGCGTGCTCTCATACCCTCTACACTACTCCCCTCCATATACTGCGTGCTCTCATACCCTCTACACTACTCCCCTCCATATACTGCGTGCTCTCATACCCTCTACACTACTCCCCTCCATATACTGCGTGCTCTCATACCCTCTACACTACTCCCCTCCATATACTGCGTGCTCTCATACCCTCCACACTTCTCCCCTCCATATACTGCATGCTCTCATACCCTCCACACTACTCCCCTCCATATACTGCGTGCTCTCTTACCCTCCACACTACTCCCCTCCATATACTTCGTGCTCTCATACCCTCCACACTACTCCCCTCCATATACTGCGTGCTCTCATCCCCTCCACACTTCTCCCCTCCATATACTGCGTGCTCTCATCCCCTCCACACTTCTCCCCTCCATATACTGCGTGCTCTCATCCCCTCCACACTTCTCCCCTCCATATACTGCGTGCTCTCATCCCCTCCACACTTCTCCCCTCCATATACTGCGTGCTCTCATCCCCTCCACACTTCTCCCCTCCATATACTGCGTGCTCTCATCCCCTCCACACTTCTCCCCTCCATATACTGCGTGCTCTCATCCCCTCCACACTTCTCCCCTCCATATACTGCGTGCTCTCATCCCCTCCACACTTCTCCCCTCCATATACTGCGTGCTCTCATCCCCTCCACACTTCTCCCCTCCATATACTGCGTGCTCTCATCCCCTCCACACTTCTCCCCTCCATATACTGCGTGCTCTCATCCCCTCCACACTTCTCCCCTCCATATACTGCGTGCTCTCATCCCCTCCACACTTCTCCCCTCCATATACTGCGTGCTCTCATCCCCTCCACACTTCTCCCCTCCATATACTGCGTGCTCTCATCCCCTCCACACTTCTCCCCTCCATATACTGCGTGCTCTCATCCCCTCCACACTTCTCCCCTCCATATACTGCGTGCTCTCATCCCCTCCACACTTCTCCCCTCCATATACTGCGTGCTCTCATCCCCTCCACACTTCTCCCCTCCATATACTGCGTGCTCTCATCCCCTCCACACTTCTCCCCTCCATATACTGCGTGCTCTCATCCCCTCCACACTTCTCCCCTCCATATACTGCGTGCTCTCATCCCCTCCACACTTCTCCCCTCCATATACTGCGTGCTCTCATCCCCTCCACACTTCTCCCCTCCATATACTGCGTGCTCTCATCCCCTCCACACTTCTCCCCTCCATATACTGCGTGCTCTCATCCCCTCCACACTTCTCCCCTCCATATACTGCGTGCTCTCATCCCCTCCACACTTCTCCCCTCCATATACTGCGTGCTCTCATCCCCTCCACACTTCTCCCCTCCATATACTGCGTGCTCTCATCCCCTCCACACTTCTCCCCTCCATATACTGCGTGCTCTCATCCCCTCCACACTTCTCCCCTCCATATACTGCGTGCTCTCATCCCCTCCACACTTCTCCCCTCCATATACTGCGTGCTCTCATCCCCTCCACACTTCTCCCCTCCATATACTGCGTGCTCTCATCCCCTCCACACTTCTCCCCTCCATATACTGCGTGCTCTCATCCCCTCCACACTTCTCCCCTCCATATACTGCGTGCTCTCATCCCCTCCACACTTCTCCCCTCCATATACTGCGTGCTCTCATCCCCTCCACACTTCTCCCCTCCATATACTGCGTGCTCTCATCCCCTCCACACTTCTCCCCTCCATATACTGCGTGCTCTCATCCCCTCCACACTTCTCCCCTCCATATACTGCGTGCTCTCATCCCCTCCACACTTCTCCCCTCCATATACTGCGTGCTCTCATCCCCTCCACACTTCTCCCCTCCATATACTGCGTGCTCTCATCCCCTCCACACTTCTCCCCTCCATATACTGCGTGCTCTCATCCCCTCCACACTTCTCCCCTCCATATACTGCGTGCTCTCATCCCCTCCACACTTCTCCCCTCCATATACTGCGTGCTCTCATCCCCTCCACACTTCTCCCCTCCATATACTGCGTGCTCTCATCCCCTCCACACTTCTCCCCTCCATATACTGCGTGCTCTCATCCCCTCCACACTTCTCCCCTCCATATACTGCGTGCTCTCATCCCCTCCACACTTCTCCCCTCCATATACTGCGTGCTCTCATCCCCTCCACACTTCTCCCCTCCATATACTGCGTGCTCTCATCCCCTCCACACTTCTCCCCTCCATATACTGCGTGCTCTCATCCCCTCCACACTTCTCCCCTCCATATACTGCGTGCTCTCATCCCCTCCACACTTCTCCCCTCCATATACTGCGTGCTCTCATCCCCTCCACACTTCTCCCCTCCATATACTGCGTGCTCTCATCCCCTCCACACTTCTCCCCTCCATATACTGCGTGCTCTCATCCCCTCCACACTTCTCCCCTCCATATACTGCGTGCTCTCATCCCCTCCACACTTCTCCCCTCCATATACTGCGTGCTCTCATCCCCTCCACACTTCTCCCCTCCATATACTGCGTGCTCTCATCCCCTCCACACTTCTCCCCTCCATATACTGCGTGCTCTCATCCCCTCCACACTTCTCCCCTCCATATACTGCGTGCTCTCATCCCCTCCACACTTCTCCCCTCCATATACTGCGTGCTCTCATCCCCTCCACACTTCTCCCCTCCATATACTGCGTGCTCTCATCCCCTCCACACTTCTCCCCTCCATATACTGCGTGCTCTCATCCCCTCCACACTTCTCCCCTCCATATACTGCGTGCTCTCATCCCCTCCACACTTCTCCCCTCCATATACTGCGTGCTCTCATACCCTCCACACTTCTCTCCTGCAAATCATAGTATGCAGTAGTGACATCAAGTGACATGTTGGTTAACTGCCTAAGTATTTCCAGTCTACTTTTTGTTTTGGTACAAGAACAGTTGTAGCGAACGGAAACCTGTGTTTTTTGGGATACACATGTCTCTCGGTAATTAGTATTGATCCCGGTACATCTGTACGTTTCCATCCTTCAAGGCAGCTTTGCAGTTGTTGATTAATCCTATAAAGGGCTGTCCTTTCATGTGTAAGGACATTGTAAAGGAAGTTTTTTCAGTGAATTCCCTTACCGATTTTATAGACAACGTGTCCTGGTTTCAGGTGTCTGCTTCCTGTATTGATCAATATACTGTATGTATTTCTTTCAGATGTCCAACAAAGAGAGGGAGGAATCGAGGAGGGAAGTTGCTGTGCTGGCAAACATGAAGCATCCAAATATTGTCCAGTACAGAGAATCATTTGAAGGTTGGGAATTGTGCTGTCCTTGTGATGTAAACATTAATAAACCATAACATTTCTACCATGAAAGTGAGAAATGCGCTGTTTTTGCAGGTTTTTCAAACGGTGTTTCATTTCCAGTGTATTTTTAATTATAAAACCTTTATTTTGGACATGTTTTAAGCTATTTACAGTGGGGCAAAAAAGTATTTAGTCAGCCACCAATTGTGCAAGTTCTCCCGCTTAAACTCCCGCTTAAAAAGATGAGAGAGACCTGTAATTGGCATCATAGGTAGACCTCAACTATGAGAGACAAAATGAGAAAACAAATCCAGACAAATCACATCGGCTGATTTGGAACAAATTTATTTGCAAATTATGGTGGAAAATAAGTATTTGGTCACCTACAAACAAGCAAGAGTTCTGGCTCTCACAGACCTGTACCTTCTTCTTTAAGAGGCTCCTCTGTCCTGCACTCATTACCTGTATCAATGGCACCTGTTTGATTAGTGTGTGCCAACCTTGTGAAGACGTACAGGACACGTTTGACCTCTGTCATTGCCAACAAAGGATATATAACAAAGTATTGAGATGACCTTTTGATATTGACCAAATACTTATTTTCCACCATAATTTGCAAATAAATTGGTTCCAAATCAGCCAATGTGATTTGTCTGGATTTTTTTTCTCATTTTGTCTCTCATAGTTGAGGTCTACCTATGGTGCCAATTACAGGCCTCTCTCATCTTTTTAAGTGGGAGAACTTGCACAATTGGTGGCTGACTAAATACTTTTTTGCCCCACTGTACAAGCCAAGATTAACAAATGCTTGTGTGTACAGAGCCTCAGTACTGCATGTGTCAAACAACCACTTGTCAATTTTAGTTTGTGAACTCTAGTGTGAATAGAATCCTGACAGTCAAGCCTTTTTTAAAAACTTTTATGTCCTGGTGCCAAACATGCAACCCATTACCTATGACCTTGTCAGCACTTCCTATTGAGCCAGCATGCATGGGGAGACGGATCAGAGCTGATATAGCTCTGCATTGCCTACATGTGCTGCAACAGATCACTTTAGTAGTAATCCACTGCTTGCTTATAACAAAGGCAATAGGTTACAATTGTAAGTGATCTGTTGCTATAGGGATGCATGAGAGGGGGTTGGATCAGGTTTCCACTGACCTCTAGACTCTGTATGAAAGAAGAATGTTGGAAAAAAAAATTCATAAAACCCTCCAATTATTAGGGATGCATCAATACATTTTTTTCCAGACCGAGTACCGATACTTTTCCTCAGGTACTTGCCGTAAAACAATTATCAATACTTTTTTTTTTTTGTGTGTGTCATATGACAGTCTTTCTAAAACAATACAGACTAAAAATTTAACATATAAAGTAAAAAATGACAATTTGTCGTATGAACAAAGGAATGCCTTAAAAGCTCTACAACAGAATAAGGATATAATTTTAAAACCCGCAGACAAAGGGGGAAACGTAGTCATCATGAATAGTGCTTTCTATACAGAGATGGTGATGAAAATTTTAAACAACCGACAATGGTACCAACCTATCAAGGAAAGTGCCCTACAAAACCACCAACAACAATTATTTAATATAATTGATGAAGCTCTGGAGAATAACATCATAGATAAGAACACTAGTCATTTTCTTAAAATTCAACACCCCAGAACTCCGGTAATATATGCCCTACCAAAAGTCCATAAAAATATAAAAAACCCTCCAGGCCGCCCTATTATATCGAGCTGTGGAGCCCTAACCGAAAATGCAAGTATATATATAGATTATTTCCTACGTCCACATGTGGAATCCCTTACGTCATATGTAAAAGATACCCCCCACCTAATATCCCAGATTAAAGATCTTGAAGTCCCAGCTGAAACTCTTTTGGTAGGCCTTGATGTGGAAGCCCTGTATTCCTCTATACCCCATTCGAAGGGAATAGAGGTTATAGAGAAAGTTCTAGCTTCCCTAGGAACACCCGAATTCAATCATAACATTTTTTTGACACAACTGTTGCATTTTATTTTGACCCATAACACTTTTTCCTTTGACAACAACCTTTACCTCCAGGTGCAGGGCACGGCTATGGGAACACGGTGTGCTCCATCATATGCCAACCTGTACCTAGGGGTGTGGGAAGAAGATATCTGGTCCAGAGACGACTTGTCTATGTACCTGTGCCATGTACTTTCATGGCACAGGTACATAGATGATATCTTGATTCTCTGGACAGGAAGTAGGAAGCTTTTGGAAGATTTAGTTGAAGTTTTAAATTTCAACTATCTCAATCTCAAATTTACCATGACTATGGATGATCTGGAATTGCCCTTTTTTACAATAACCAACATCAAGCAATTAGGGCCATATTAACTAAACACTGGCATTGTCTACTAAAAGACTCCAGGATTTCCAAATTTTTACAACAAAAACCTACAATAAGTTAAAAAAAATGTCCCTCCTTAAAAGATAAACTAGTCTCCAGCGAATACAACACTAACAAAAAATGGTCCTGTTGTAAATATCCAGGCACTTACAAGTGTCAAAAGTGCAAATTTTGCACTTATATTTCAACAGGACCTGAAGTTACTACCCCTACTGGGCAAATTATTAAATGTAAGCACTTCGCCAATTGCGAAACCAAGGGAGTTATATACTTGCTAAAATGTACATGTGATATGTTTTATATAGGGAAGACTAAAAGAATGCTAAAAAATAGAATCTCAGACCATATCTCTGACATTGGAGCACATGACCTACGGTCTCCCATTGCCAGACATATGGTCCATGTACATGGGGGAAAAACCAAAGGACTTAGTTTTTCTGTTGTGGATAGAGTCCATAGGTCCAACAGAGGGGGAGATTGGGACAAACTCTTACTTCAAAGAGAATGCAAATGGATTCATTCCACTAAATCCTATGAAAAACCAGGAATAAATGACACCATCAATTTCAGCTGCTTTTTATAATTCTTATAATTTAATCCTGCTCTCCTTTTTCGCATATTCATTCGTTTTTTGCAGTTATTCATCTTTTCACCTTTTTCGTGTTTGAGGTCCTCCTCCACTTAGAAGCCGTTTTCCTTTTTCCTTTCTCCACAGATAAGGTGGGATTTGCACCTGTGTCATAAAGACATGTATAATTTGTAGAAATATTTGTTTCTATATTGAAACTAAATGGGCATGTGTCGCTGTTTGCTTTTCTCTTTGTGCTAGTCAGAATATTATGGAGGATTTCGATAAACTATTTATAAAACCATCAAAAATTATACGAATATTATGGAGTAAAATAAAATCTCCAAAAGCTTTAACCATACGATATAAAGTGGATGAAAAGTGGGTAGAGGATATTTCCTGTCTATTCATCTTCTAGCCATCTATTTTTACACTTGGATGCCCTCCTTGCTACCTCCAGAGACTACATATAAAGGAGAACGTATAACTGACACACATGCCCTCCTTTTTTCATCAAAATACTTTATATGTATCACTTAATAATACAAACACGTTTGAAATATATACTCTGTGTTGTTAGAGATGAATGGTCTGTAGATACCTATCAAGAAATTTATATTTTTTTACTTTTTTTTGATGTATATGTATTTTCCATATAGTTTATAACATAAAAAATCTTATCAATTGAAAGAAATGTGCCCCCAGGGGACACAACCAGAAACACATTGTGTTTTAAATACACCTTCATGTGTTACTGATTAAGTCAATAATGAATGTATATATCTAGAAGAGAAAATCCAAGAATCTTCACTGAACTACGCCCTTCTGATGAAGCCCTGGTGTGGGAGGGGGTGAAACGCGTCATAGGCGTTCAGTGAGGGTTTCTTTTCATGTGGCTGCTTCAGCTGAGGCTCCTCCGTTCTGTTTTTGCCCAAGAAACATTCATGAATCATTTGAATCTGGTATATCAGCAAGGACTAATCGATCCAGAGTTTTCTGGTGATAAAGGAAGAGAAAAAGAAAACCTCACTTTTCAGTGAAGGCTTACATGTATAAGAAATAAGGAAGCCGAGATAGCGCTATCTCCTGAAATCTGGGTGGCCGGTATTGGAGCTCTCTATACTATTTAAACGGCAACTTCCCTCTGAAACTCTTCGGATTTCCAACAGAAGAAAAAAGGATATCAACTCACAGTGTACCAGGCTGGAAAGACATCACCTGGCCTCTGGATCTTACTTTTTCCAACTACTCTGGATACACGAATAGATCCCACAGAACTAATATAGATATTCAGTGAAGGCAATGATTTACCAGCATTAGCGCACAAAGCCGAGATACAGTTATATCTCCTGAATTTTTTTTATAGCTTTTCATAAATAAATACAATTTTTACAAATATTTGATATATACTTTTTGAAGGAGTGGTGGGATCCCCTATTTGGGGAATATGGAATTTTGTCTAATGATTTTAGGACAGTGATGGGGTGCCAGGGCCCGGCCGCAGCTGCAACCCTGGGAGTTCTGCCACTGACTGCAAGCTGTATAGGGACTACAAAACCCAACAATACATTATATAGCAATGCAGAATACCACCAGCTATAGAGGACTACAAATCCCAGCAATACATTATAATGCAATGCAGAATAATATGAAGCTACAGATGCTTTGTTTTGCTCCAGGGTGGCAGCCTGATGTCTGCGGGGTGTCAGATGGGCTGTGCAAGGTCTCGTCAGAGCTGTGCATGGTGTTAGGAGGGCTGTGCAGAGTCTAACTAGGGCTGAAACAGGGTCTCAGGTGGGCTGTGCAGGGTCTTACTGCGGCTTCTCCCCAGGGTTGTGCAGGGTGTTAGGAGGGCTGTGAGGCATCTCACCAGTGGTCTGGAGGCAGACGGTGGCGATCCACAGGAAAGAAGGAGGAGATGCGCTGCCAGCACTGTAAGCAGCGCTGCAAGATAATCTGAAGCAAGTGTGGGACTTTGTGGCAGCCATTTTTGTTTAAAAATTTAAAGCATCAGTATTGGCACTTAGTATCGGGGCATTTACAATTACTCAAAATGCCCAGTATAGGCACCGATACCGGTATAGTTACCAGTGCATTCCGACAAAATATAATACATTCGATTGTTTTATCTATAAATAATAAAATTATCTCCTCTCCCCATTAATCCCCAGGTCCTAACAAATAATTTTAAAGTTAAATCTTAAAAATGCATTAAAGTACTTTAACTATTCACAACAATATAGCTTATTTGTGTATCACTCGGCTGTAGATCCTCAAATCATCTCTGAATTGGTGCTGTCACTGTCCTTCCTTCTGGGGGGTGCCTACTTTTGTTCCCCCTGGTCGATGTGTGTTGTAAAGTAGTCACCACTCGAAGCCACAACTACAATCTCCATACAAATCTCCAAAACAGGAGAGACACTTTTCAGAGAGCAATCCTGTTTGTGATTTAAACAAAAAAAAAAAAAGGGGTACTGGCATGGATGTAGCTAACAATGGGCTGTTACATTATACAAAAATAAATGAATTAATGTTATCTTGTAATGCACATATAATTCTCTTTACTGCTTTCGATGCAGCTGTCTTATATCAGTCTTCAGCAGAAAATTACATTTGCAGCTTTTTAGACTCTGCTTTCTGTTTGCTGCTTTTCATCAAATGTCTTGCTTGTGCACAGTGTTCAACAGAGAATCAGTCACAGTTTGAGTCATGCGAGAATCTAAATACCCAGTCTGAAATGATCCTAAATGTTCAGGTTTGCTTAGGAAATATTTATGTTAAAGAACTCCGGGCAAAACTTTTATTAACCCTTGCAGTAGAGCTGCCCCCTCACTGCAAGGGTTAAGTGCTCATTATTGTCTAGGTACTAAAAGAAAACAAGAAGTTATACCCACCTGAACTGCTGATTCCAGCTTGTTCTTAGACCAGTACCTGAAGCCTCTCTTGTGGTGGTGGTGGTGGTCTTGTCCCACCTACCATTCCATCCAGACCTAAAGGGTCTGGTATCAATTGTGGGGGAACCTCGCGCTTTTTATTTTTTTTTTTTTTTAAGTTGATGCTTAACACAATAAAACTTCATTCTGGAAAGAAATTTGGATGCATCCGAAATTTTAGTTTTCCGAAATTGGTATTCGTTTGCATTCGCCATTTCTGTCATTCAGAAATTCGGATGCATCCGAATGTACAGATTTCCGAAAACTCGTCCGAAAAATGAATCTTTCCGAAACAAATTGCACATGTCTAGAATAAACCCATATTCAGGTCAGTGCAGAAAATGAGCATTTTTCCTTTGGGACTTTCTATGTGGTATTTAATCTCTTAATGGAATGCTAGTAGACACATTTATGACAAAATAAGGCCAAAACATAGGCATCTGACCCGTAGTCATACTTCATTAATGTTGTTCTTTGTTTTCTTACTGAAGTACTCTAATGGAAGCTTCCAGCATGATTGATGATAATGTGATCTTATTACTTGGTAGAATCTTTCCGGTCTTCTCCATAAAAGACTAATTGTGCTAATACTTCTTCCTTTGTTTCAGAGAGCGGATGCCTGTATATTGTGATGGACTATTGTGAAGGAGGGGATCTTTTTCAACGAATCAATACTCAGAAAGGAGTTTTGTTTTCAGAAGATCAGGTATACCAGTGCATGCTGTAAATGAATAGCTCGAAAATCTATGAAAATCTTGACTCCCAAGAACCCTATGCCCATCCTTTAAGAAATGTGTTTCCTATTTTTCTGCCCATCGCTGTGACTCCTACTTGTGATCTCGCCTGTCTTAGAATGTAATATTCTTGTTTTTTTTTCCTTGTGTGGTTTCTGCCATTTAGCCTTTTAGGGCCAGTTCACACCATATGCATTTGTGATGCAGTCTGTTTATTTTCACTGCAGTCAAAATACATCACAATGCTTTCCTATGGGCTTTCTTGTGCTTAATTCACACCATTGCAGTCCATTCAGATGCAGTCAGAAAAAGTACTGCTTGTCCTATTTTACCTGCATCTAACCGCACTGAAACCCAATGAACTCATACAAAAAACAACCAGAATTGATTGTGGCATCATCCAGGGACATGCAGGGAGAAAACGCATCACAAACGCGTCGCAATGCAACTGCGCAGAAGCACGCAGTTGTGATGCAGTTTCTGGTGTGAACTAGTGTTTTGTTTGGCTCCTTGTGTTTAAACAAAGCATTGCTTCCTATAGGGTTCTATTGATCCGTTTCCCAAGGTAGCAGACACTTAGGAGATGGCCTGTGGGCCCTATGGGATGTTAGGTACAGGCAGCACACTGAAGATTTACCAGTGGGGGGTAAATAAACAGGGTATCTGCAAAATATAACAAGGTAAGTTTGCATTTTGGGAGGGGGAGGGATGTCTAGTTTAAATAAGAACTCCATGCAGTGTTACCAGGGTACTGCAAAGGTTAACTGCTCATTTTTGTGTAGGTGCTAAAAAAAAAAGTTACTCACTTGAACCCCCAAGCCCGATCCCTGCTTCTCTGGTCACTAAAGCCTCTCTCCTCGTACGCTGCAGCATTGAAATGTTCCTCATGTCTATACACAGTGTATAGAATGTGATGATTTACGGGACCTTGGACAGCTGCAGAGGAGGGGGACAGAGGCTGCAGGGACCGATCTAAGAACAACAGGCTCAGAGCATTGGGTATAACTTCCTTTTTTTTTCCTTCTTCTTAGCACCTAGGCAAAACAAAGAGCACTTAAACCCTTGCAGTGCGGGGGTAGACCCACTGCAAAGGTTAATAAAAGTTTTGCCCGGAGTTCTTTAACTCGTGGGGGCACCAAAAAGGATAAGTTCACTTCTCTTTTAGTGCTAAAGTTTATTTTCCTATGTTTGCTTTCCCTGCTTCCTGCCACCCCCTCAACATGCTAATGGGATTTTTTTGTTATTATTATTTCGATAAAATGCTTCTATTAAGGCCTCATTCACACTGCTGTATAATACGATGCACGCATAATTTTTTCCCATATGCAGATAAATGGGTGCTGTACATAGCTTCCAGAAGATATCACAGCTCTTTGTCTCCGTATTCCCTTCAAAAGCCCTTAGCCCTGATGCAAGCAGTAGGTTAGCTTTAGAGAGGAATTCTGCAAATGTCAAATCGACTTGCTGGATGAGTATCAGAGGGTGTTCACAGGCAATCTGGATTTGCATGCAGGCTGCGCTAGGTAATGCTCATATGTGATGCTGAGCCTCCATGTTTGAAAGAACAGGACACGGTAAAACCTGAAGTACAAAACAGGAGCTTCACTTTGATCACCACTCTCTGCACTGAGAACACTTAAAACTGGAATTCTTTCTCCTAGGTAATTCACAGCTGTACCTGTGTATTTATCATGAATTGGCTTAGTGGGCTGCACAGTGGCTTTACTGGTTAGGTTTTCCGCAGGACTGGGGTCCTCCGTTTTTAAATCTCCGCCAGGACACTTTTGCATGGAGTTTGCATGTATCCTTGGGTACACTGGTTTCCTCCCACACTCCAAAGACATGTTGGTAGGTTAATCAGCTACGTTCCAAAGTGGTCCTAGTGTGTGTGTGTGTGTGTGTGTGTACACACATGTGAGATATGAACCATAGATTGTAAGTTCCGGATGGGCAAGGACTGATGTGTGTAAAGCAATGCGCAAAGTGACAACTCTCTAAAAATATTTGTAATATTAATAATAAAAACCCATCAGTGGTGCCTTTAAATTTAAAAATGGAAATGTTGTGCTTTGCAATGTAATGATAATGGTAACATGCTATGATTTCTTTCCCATAGATCCTAGACTGGTTTGTTCAGTTGTGTTTGGCCCTGAAACATGTTCATGATAGGAAAATTCTTCATAGAGACATTAAGTCGCAGGTAACGTTGAAAACGTATTTCGCTTAATAGGATTGTGATGTGTGTGTTTTTCTGACATCTGTTACCTGCGTCTCCATTTTAGAATATATTTTTGACGAAAGGTGCGACCATACAATTAGGGGATTTTGGAATAGCCAGAGTATTGAACAGGTATGTATAGAAGGTTTTTCTTACATTGGTAAGAGGTGTTTATACTTCAGTTTTTTATTATAAATTTTTTATTTTTTTATTTTTTTTCATATTCAGCACGGTAGAGCTGGCTCGGACTTGTATAGGAACTCCTTACTACCTGTCCCCTGAGATCTGCGAGAACCGACCCTACAACAACAAAAGGTTTGCACAATGTACTTCCTATTTTTAGATTTTTTTTTAAACAAGTTTGATAATGAAAAAAAATGTTGTGTTATCTGAGATATATTTACTTTGTATACACTGTTTCTTACAAAAACAAAAATGTGTGTGTGTGTGTGTGTGTGTGTATATATGTGTATATATATTGGGTAACTTTTTTTTTTCTGGTGAAAACTGTCTAACAGAGGATTTCACTCACTTTGGAGAGATTTCCTGTTGTGTCTACAGTACAGAAAGTTAAAGCTCTGTCCAAAATTGGGGCAACAAAGTTTTAACTTTAGGTATACTTTAACCACTTAAAGACCAGGGTGTCTTTAAGTGGTTAAACCCCCTTCCTGTCCAGCCCATTTTTCATTATTCAGCGCTGCGGTACTTTGACTGACCATTTATTCCGTCATGCAACGCTGTACTGAAATTAATTTTATACCATTTTTTGGGGACAGATAGAGCTTTCTTTTGGTGGTATTTAATCACCGCTGGGGGTTTTATTTTTTACTATACAACAAAAAAAGTACCATACATTTTGTAAAAAAAACCTGTCTCCCTTTTGAAATGTTATGAAACATTTATTATCACCCCCATTTTTTTTGGTAAAATATAAAAGGCGAGGGTCACGTCGGGTAAATAGACACCAAATGTGTCAAGCCTTAAAATTGCGCGCGCCCGCGAAATCGCAGAAAACGACCACAAAATTGGCCATAGGCGACACTTTAAAAGCATGTATAGTTAGAGACTGAAGTAATTTACTTTTATGAACCAAGATTGCTGAAAAGCTGTCTCCATTTGTTATGATGCCTGAAGGATAAAATTCAAAATATTAACAATCACTTACAAAGCCATCCACAACTCTGCCCCTGGCTATATCTCAAACCTGATCTCAAAGTATCACCCTAACCGCCCCCTCCGCTCTTCACAAGACCTCCTACTTTCGAGCTCCCTCGTCAACTCCTCCCATGCTCGCCTCCAGGACTTCTCTAGAGTCTCTCCCATCCTCTGGAACTATTTACCCCAACCTGTCTGTCTATACCCCACTCTGACTGCCTTTAGGCGATCCCTGTAGACCCATCTCTTCAGGGAAGCCTATCCCAACTAAACCTAACCTCTCAACCATCACATTCTCAGACAATTCATCCCCACACAACTACCTCCTCATGTATCACTTGCCCCTCCCTTTTAGATTGTAAGCCCTCACCGGCAGGGCCCTCCTTACCATCTTGTCTTGAATTGTATTGTAATTGTCGTGTCTTCCTTATATTGTAAAGCGCTGCGCAAACTGTTGGCGCTATATAAATCCTGTATAATAATAATGTATGAGATTCTCAACATTTTTCATTGCTATTGTGAATCTTAGAGGTGATTATCTTGTCTACCTGCTATTGTGCCACTCATTATTCATTTGTGGTTTCCTCATGCAGTGACATTTGGGCTTTGGGCTGTGTCCTTTATGAAATGTGCACTCTCAAACATGCGGTAAGTGGATTTAACATCCTTTTTTGTTGTTGTTACTTATGCAGGGTTATATCTTTCATTAACACAAGTCTTGGGATACACCCATCAGAATTCCCAAACTTCTATCACTCTTTAAATGGTGACTGATGGTGGCAAAGTCTTTTGAAGGATTTTACATTCTGTGAAATACACAAAAGAGTGGGCTGGGCAGTTGAGAGAAGGTGACACCATTTTTATAGCTTTTTAGATGTGGATGGAGACTTAAACCTCATTGGAGATATATCTTCATCCAAGTCTTAGAGAGAGAGAGAAGATCCGCTCTGTTAAAATTTCCCAAAAATTGAGACATCATATTGATTGAAATCATTTCAAGTGGTTGATTATGTTTTAAAATTAAAGTAGAACTTCACCTGTTTATAGTTGAATCAGTTTTATTAAGATGTAAAAAGAGTAGAACAATAGAACAGAATGGAAAACGCAAAAGACTCGACACAATCAGATCAAAGATAGATAAATGGTTCAAGCAAGTATCCACCAAGATAATACAGTATTGAGCTCAAAAATGGCATCAAACACTAAAACAACAAAAAAAAAGGATAACGAAAAGAATAGGAAAGAAAAAGAGCAAGGAGGGGAAGGCAGGGCCAGGGAGACAACTGGGGAAAAAGAACAACAATAATAAATAAAAGAGAGGAAAAACAACGATGGAGATATATACTGAGTAACAGCATCAAAATCACAAGGAAGCTCCTTAGATTCATCCTTCTGAATCCAAAAGGACCATTGAATATTCAAACGATCTATAGTATCGGTATCAGTGGCCAGGAGTTTCTCCATCTGCTTGATATCATTAACTTTGCTAAACCAAAGGGATAACGGAGGGGTAATCGACAACTTCCAAAATGCAGAAATAACCTGACGAGCCGCAGCTAGAAAATGCCGCAATAAAATCTGTTTTTGAGCTTTCCTGGTCCCCAGCAAAAGAGATAATAATGTAATTTCAGCTGATTGCTCCAAAGAATCTCCATATAAATTATTATTATAGATGTTCTAGATACTCGTCCAAAATGGCGAGATCAGGGAACATTCCTACCAGATATGGAAATAAGTACCTCTTGCCTCTCCCCATTGCCAACTGGTATCAGGAGAGCTCGGGAAAATACGATTTATAAGGACCGGGTCACAGTACCACCTAGAAATGATCTTATAATTTTTCTCCTGAGCGTAAGTGGAGATGGAGGATTTATGAGTGAAATAAAAAATGGTATCCCGATCAGTCTCTGATAAAGTGCGAGATGAGTCACCTTGCCAAGCAATTGTAAACGTAGGCAGACGGGCACAATGTTTAGTCTGAAGCATTCCATATAGCAATGACCATACAAGTCGTGGCGGTTCCAAGAGGGTAAGTAATTTTTTCAAAAGGAGTCAAATTTGTGTATAAGATTAGTACTTCGTCCTTCACTTGTCTTTTAACAAACCACCCACCCCCCTGAGTACAGCCAACCTGGGAATATACTTGGCATTCTCCCTGATCCTGCAATCGTTAATTCAACATGGTCCCAGCCAGCTTGTCTTGGGTTAGCTGTACTCCAAGGGATTGCTGCAGGCTGCCATGAGTAAAGCTGGCCATACATCTATAGATTATCTGCAGATTTTCTATGGTCAGATGGAAAAAGTGCAACAGATTCCTCCATCTACACTTATCTGTGTGGATGAAGGAATCTCCCACTGGGCCAAGCTTCAGTATCTTGCTTGTCGGCCCTCCTGGCTCTCAAAATACCTGAACAATGCCTGTATCCAATCAGGTTGTTCAGGTATTTTGACAGCCAAAGGGGCTGACTAGCAAGATACTGAAGCTTGGCCCAGTGGGAGGTTTCTCCACAGTTTAGCGTAGATGGAGGAATCTGTTGCACTTTTTCCATCTGACCATACAAAATCTGCAGATAATCATTAGGTGTAATGGAATAATTGAGGTCATGATAGAAAGAAGAGGAGCCGCCCAAGATCATGTTAGAGGACTAATTGCTGGGTTGGGGTTCAAGGTACATATAATCTCAGATGGGATTCTCTTAGGCAAGGGGTTTTATTAAAGGGCAACTTTAGAAAAGGGAAGCTGTTTAAACTGCTAATGCCAGCTATCCCTGTACAATAAATTGTTGGGTTTTTTTCAAATTTTTTATTTAAAGTAGTATTAAGGTCTGGGCGTTTTTTACCTTAATTTATTCACTGCTTTAGGGTAAAAACAGCCCAGTGCCTTTTTTCTCCCTCCGTCCCCCCCACTCTCCCCCACACTTACCTGTGAGATGCGCTCGTCCCCGCCGCCAGTCCCAAAGCGCTCCTCCGTACCCCAAACTTCCAGGTTGCGGGGGAGGATGCTGATGGCGAAGGAGCCATAGGCTCCTTCTGCCATCAATCAAAGAGGGAAGGGGCGTGGCCTGCCACAGGGCTGTGTGTGTCTATGGACGCACACAGCCGCTGCGGGCATAAGCGCACTGGTGCCACCATTAGTACGATGGTGGCACCCGTGCAAGGGGCCAGAGGAAGAGCATGGCGGGGGACCCATTAAAAAACGAGGATTGAGGTACTTTTACAGAAAAAAAGCAACATCCTCCAGCAAAGGAGGGTCTCGTTAAAGGAGAAATAAATAAAATCTGGCTTTAATGTCACTAAGTATTCACAAACAGAGGAAAGAACAGAAACAGTCATTCTGAATAGATTGTTTTTTTTAATATGTTTTGTCATTTGTGGTTCAAACTCAGGCTCTACATAACTTGGCATTTGTTAGGTAAGGGTAAAGAAAAGTCAATTGATTGCAAATAAAGATTTGCCATACACAAACTTAGGACAAATCTACTTTTTACTTTTTACAGCATTTTTACCCAATAAACTTTCACAAAGGAGAAACGGCACCAAGTGACTATCATTGGCTCTATATTCTTTTAAAACATGTTGAAGGGAATTTATCAAAACTGGAGCAGACTAATTCTGGAGCAGCTGTGCATGACAACCAATCGGCTCCTCTCTTTCGTTTTCAAATCTTAACTGAAGAGAGAAGCTGATTGGTTGCCCTGGGCAACTGCTCCAGATTTTGTCTGCTCCAGTTTTGATCAATTCCCCCCTTTTACGTTTGTTTAAAGTATTATATTATTAAAAAGCTGCTTGTTGAAAACAGATCAGTTGTACCTTTTACCTAATAAAGATTGTTCAATTTCAGTTTGAAGCTGGCAATATGAAGAACTTGGTGCTGAAGATCATTCGGGGCTCGTTTCCTCCAGTCTCACTGCATTACTCATATGACCTCCGCAATCTGCTTTCTTTGCTTTTTAAAAGAAATCCCAGGGATCGTCCGTCTGTCAACTCCATATTGGAGAAGCCTTTTATATTTAAACGTATTGAAAAGTTTTTGCCTCCACAGGTAACTCTAAGTTGTATGTGACTGGAACTATAATCCTTTTAAAGCTGAACTTCAGGCACATATAAAATACACACATTCATGGCATGTTGTATTTGTACGTAATTATTTATTTACTTTGTACTGCCTCCTATACAGCAGGGGCAGGCTAAGACAGAAAAAAGCAGCACTTGGTGGCAGTCAGTTGTACTGCAGTGCCCATGTGCTAACAAGGAACATGCTGATAGGAGGATACAGTGATAAGCTGAATTCTCTGACAGTCTGCTGCTTCTCCTTCACTGTTCATTTATAGTCTGAGAGGAAAGATCTGTGCATGTTACTTGCCTGTAGCAGAGGAAAAAAAAAACAACCACAGATCTCCTGCCCTGCTCCATATGGCTGTACTGTCTTGCAGGGCTGTGTAAATCTCAGAATTGGGTGAACAGAAATGTAAATCCACTTCTGTATAGCATTTCAATTTAAAAAAAAAATATTTCTCGATCGTCCATTGAGGGACACAGCTCTCAAGAAAATTTTGAGATATATGGTTATGCTGCTGCCTCCAAGAGAAATGGATACTAGGCAAAAAACAGTGTAGCATCATTTTTTAGTACTGTGAGGTGTTTTGACAGCTCAATTAAAATGAATGGGCTGCCTTAACACAACATGCTTCAATTTGTTAACACAACACATAGGGGAGAATTTATCTAAACTCTAGACAGAATCTGGAGAAGTTGTCCATGGCGACCAATCAGCTTCTCTTTAGTTCAGTTAATATTTGAAAATAGATAGAGAAGCTGATTGGTTTCCATGCACAGCTGCTCCATTTTTATGTCTGCTCCAGTTTTGATAACTTTCCTTCATAATGTTTACAGAAACTGCTATGAATATATTTCTGTAGCCTTGTACAATGGCCTCCATTAAGTCAATCTTTTAAAAATATAAAACATTGCATCTTTTAACATTTTTACGGTCAGTTCTTTAACATGAAAAGATGAATAATCTTTCTAACAGAACATTTCTATTTTAGACCCAATATATTGGGTAATATGATGTAATATTCCCTTTATTCTGCTACAAAAGAAGCAGAAGAGGTTGCGCTATTACATGCCATTTTTTCCAAGGGTGTTTTAAGATTCATACATCTTTTTGTTAGACAAGTTATATGTTTTGTCAGTTTTATTATCTTTCGACTGTCCAAATCATGTGATATTTTATATTTTAATTTATCAGGTTATTGTTGAAGAATTTGGCATGGGAGCAGTTCTGAACCAACCTAAACCCGCAGCTAATGCCGTAGCTGGTAGGTAATTAATGTTGCATGCTTTCAGTTTTCTACATTGTATGTGAAGCCTCCAATGAGGGGCATTGTAGGCTCAAATAGTATTAATACAAGTTGGCTAAAGGCCAACTGTAGCATTCCCAAAAGTAGTTAAATTCAGGGTACTGAAAATAGTCATCTGTCTTACTGTTCTGTGGGCTTGCAAGTCATTTCTAGCAACAGTAGAAAAGTCTGTGGCTGGGCAAGAGGCTGCAGGGAGGAACGCTGCTATCTTTGTGAGAGCTTCGGTCTCTGCAGACGTCCAACATTCTCCATGTTGAGTCAGAGCTACAGTGATGCAATCGGTAAAGCTCACGCTCCTTGTTGATTGAAGAGCTCTAGCCCTGATTTGGCTAAGGGATGATCTTACTCCTGCATAGGGACCACAGCTCCCACAGAATTAGCAGTGTTGCTTTTTTACAACCTCCTGCCTGGCCAAAGACTTTCCAACTGCTGCCGAAAATCATTACGGACATCTTGTCAGAGTGCTAACTTGTTTTAATTGACAGGTACCAGGTGCATGTAATATGCACATTCTGGCACCCTCTGCATTGTTCAGGTTCATGCATTGTGCCTTTCCAACCAGCACAGAGGTAAGGAGAAGGTGTGCTACAGATTGGACTTGAGATCTGCATGCTAAATGCCTAGGGATCTGACAAATTTGGGGCCTTTGTTGACAGGCTTTTGTTGACATCAGATTAGTTTTGCAAGTCTATGGGAATGCAAAACCAGCCTGAAGCAGGTCAGATGCAACTGTCAATGTATTTAGAGTTATCTTTGAAACATCTCACCGATGTAAAACTGATGACATTGACACAAGCCCAAAACCCCTTGACACAGGCCCTAATATTTATACAAAACGTCTGACTCCTGTTATGGAAGTGAGCTTTGAGGTGTGATCTGGGCTCTGTGTAACTATGGTCTAACTATATACCAGAAATGTGCTTTCTGTTCAATAGTCTTCTATCAGTCTGGACACTATAAGGTCTGGTTCACACCTGGGTGTTTTTCAGCGCTGATCGAAGCGCTGAAAAATGCTCAGCAAGGGAAATCCCTTAATTTACTATGGGCATGGTTCCCACCTGGGCGTATTTCAGCCCGTGGAAACGCCTGAAAAACGCCCTACGCCTAAACAAGTACAGGAGCTTCTTTGGAGCGTTTTTCAGCGCGTATCCATTGTTATTCCCGAGTGTGGCTCGGGGTTAACAAAGCGGTAACCCCTAGCCACACTCAGGAATACAGCGTAGGACTTACCTTGTCCGCGATCCCCGCTGTGTCCTCCGGCCGCTGCCGACTTCCGGGGTTCCGTCCCTTGCGAGCGGCTGTGTCGCAGGGGGGCGGAACCGGCGGAAAGTGTGAAAGTTTACAAAACAGAAAATAAAGGAAAAATAATACCGCCAGGGAGGTATAAAAACGTGCGTTTCACTGAACGAAAAAACATGTTAAAAAAAGATCTAAAAAACACGCCATGCGTTATGCCCAGGTGTGAACCCAGCCTAAAACCTTGTGAAAAATAACGGTGCCTACAGAATTCATCTGGGCAACGCTCTGCTTCAGCTGATCAAGGAACTCTTCAATATCCAGAGGTTGTTTTTTGGATCATGCAAAAGAAAATTGATCAGCCAGGTTGTAACTTTCCATCTGTGGCAGTCATTCCTCAAAGACAATCCTGGCTGGGATTTGTGCCATTGTCAGTAGGCTAAGACATTGTTTGAAGCTTGGATTGTTTTCTAGAATTGGGCAGATGCCTATGGCCAGCAGTGTTGAGGGAGGTAGCTGGGCCAGGCATAGACATAAATAAACTGACAATTGAAACCGAGTTATTCAGACTGTCTATGCTCCTATGGTATGCAGTGCTGTATAATAGGAGACCTAATGGGGTAAGGAAAAGTATTAGTCTGGCTGGCAGATTATCTTTGTTTAACAAATGTGTTGTTTGCGTGTACATTCTTTTCTTCAGAATGTACATTCTTTTGTTTTATTCTCATTTCATTTTTGTAATTAGAGAATTTAAGATACCTGAGGATCCTAAAGACACCAATGTTCTGTCTGCCTGCCTGTGTTTGTTGGAGTCTGAGCCACTTGAATGTCTGATATGTGTACATTTGTCTCTTGTGGAATTAGCCAAAAGACAAGCTCCAGCACAAGCCATGCAATCCGCCTCTCCACCTGCACAGAAAATCACCAAACCGGCTGCTAAGTACGGAGTGCCTTTAACCATAAAGAAGTCTGCAGAATCTGCAAAGAAGTATTATGACAGAAAGCCGCAAATCAGGCATAGACAGGTGAGAATGATATCGCTTCAAAACCTTGAAGTTAATGTGATTTATGTGCTTTTATATAGATAGATAGAGAGAGATCCTATATATGTGTATGTGTGTGTATATATATATATATATGCAAAATAGCTGGGTCAGCCTCTTACACTGTGTTAAACTAGTGAGGAACGTTCTGAGGGATATTTGGAAGTTTGCTGGCAAAACATTTTTTCATACTCTTGGAAAGACCAAATACTTCTGTTAAGTGTGGGGTTTTTTTTCTCTCTGTTGCTGAGATCCCGTTTTTTTTCACCTCATTTCCTGTCCCTGTGATAGCAGATAAGAATTGAGATAATCAGTTGTCACTGGGACAGGAATGCGTAGATAGTAAAGGTGGCCATACACTGTGGTTACATTGGCCGGTTCTTGATGAACTGGCAAATTCGCAGTGGGTGCTGCTGTTGGCACCCTTTCGGCCGGCATCCCTTGATCAGCTGATTTGAAGAAAATGTTTCAGCGGGCAGCCAATGAGCTGTTGGCTCTATTCAGCTACTCTGAGGGCTTCTTCGGGTATTTGTTGCAGTCCATGTTCCGCATGATAGATTTCCCATCACTCTGACGGATGTTTTATTTCTTCCCAACTCTCACAATGTTGTGGCTGGAGTAAGCCTTTTAAAGGACCACTGTCATTCAATGGTAATGGAGGCCGCCATTACTGTGCTTTCTTTTGGGAATGTTAGTTCCTGTCTGTCATTCTGATACTTTGATGTCTGCTGCCTGAGCTGCTAACTTGAAACAAGTATAGTGATAAGTATTTCTGAAGAGGTCGGACACCTAGCACTTTCAGAAGGAGGCCTGCAATGGCAGCCCCTATACTTCTCATGACCGAGTAACTTTAATCACCTATAGTATTTGTTAACTATTATGCTTACAGTATTTTTGTGAGTAATATATAAAAACGACATTCCCGGACCTGCTGTTAACATTGTCACTTTCATGAAATTGGTGCAGTGCATAAGATAAGCACTCCAGTTTCCTGTTCACACTTAACTTCTACCCAATCACAAGTAGCAGCCTCAATTGTTTTCTATGTGCTTTGTTCACACCATGCTTCTTGCGGTGGTGTGCATAAAAATACAACTCAACGGATATGGTGTGAGCAAGCCTTAAGACATGTGTCTAGTTTGTGTAAATTACATTGGTTTACAATCTTTTGGCATTCTGTTGGAAAATTGTGTTTTGTTGTGCCTATAGCCAACGCAGAATCTGATTTGTTCTGGGCAGAATAAGATGTTTCGTTTTAAGATGCATGAAGCCTGGTTTATACCAAGGATTCCATAGGACGTAAATAGGAACTGGAATAGCACACATCTCCATGAATTTATCCAAACGGCCACTCTTCTAATTTGCAGTTTCACTTTTTGTCCAGGCCCCAGCAGTGCCCATGAAGAAAATGAACCCTGTAGAAGAAAGGAGGAAAATGTTAGAGGTATCAAGCTGCCCCTCCTGCTTTTTTTTTTTTTTTTTTTTTTTTTTTTTTTTACCTCGT
>NW_017306696.1:866820-893954 GCF_000935625.1 Nanorana parkeri | reverse complement strand
CCCCTTTTTTTTTTTTTTTTTTTTTTTTTTTTTATTGTGACCGACTTCCAGTTCTGCAGAGCTGGAGGGCTGTGCAGTGCTGCTTGTGGTGCCTGCTGTTGCAGTTCTGGCAGATAAATGAATGACCCAAACCAAACACCTCCAAACCTTTCCTCGTTTCTTCCCACTCTTGTCCTCTAACCACATGTTCCTTGCTCGTCTTGATTTTACTAACACCTCTTTACCGTGAAGGTTCTACTCAAACTAGTGAGCAAAATAAGAGCTTGTTTGTATTGCAGGATGTGTCCAAGAAAAAGAGAGTGGATATTAGACAGCTGGAGAAGGAGAAGAGGCAGAGAGAACAGGTGGGTAGTATTTTCTGTTATGTCAGATTTTTTAAAAGAATAGGGTTATGGAGCCTGCATTTTACCTGATGACGTCAGCGGTCCTTAGACTACCAGAGCCAAAAGGAGGAAATGGTGTAGGGACCGTTCTTGCAGCTTGGAGGGAGACGTTGGGAGTGGGAAATGGGCAAGTAAAACAGCTTTTTCCTGTACCCTAGGCATAAACAAGAGCAGTTATTGCTTGCAATGATGGGGCAGCCCCACTGCAAGGCAAAACTCTAAGAAGTTGGGCTTTAGTGTTGGTGGGCATATTGATATTTTGTGTTTTATACTTTCCACATTCCCTCATTGAAGGTCAGGTACGTCAAGAACATTTTGCGTTTAACTAGGCATTTACTAAAACTTTAATCAACCTTTTGAAGGTAACTTTTTCAAGAAATTGGGGCTGCCATTGCTGACCCTCTTGCTTAAAGTGACATTAAAGGCTACTTTTTTCCCCCTCCTTCCAATGTTAGTGTAGGGACTTAACTTAAATCATGCCTCTTAATCTGATCATTTTCTTCTTTAGTGTAGTTATCAGATGTCCCTCCAGCGCTGGTGCCGGTCTCTGATCCAGCACTGACTCCTCTGTCCTCCCCTTCTCTCATGTCCCATGGAGTCTGTGCGGGTGCACGCTGCTCCATATACTTACCTTGTGTCTCTCCTCGTCTCCTGGCCGAACATCTGAACTGCGCATGCGCCCGCCCCATGATCCTTTGCGGCCGCCCAATACATTTTCAGATGTTCGGACAGGAGCGAGCGGCGAAGACACAGGTAAGTATTAACCCTTAGAAAACGTTTTTTTTTTTCCTTCTTATGATTTTGCATATATCTACTGCTTGCGAGCAGTAGATATATGCAAAAAAAATGCGAGGGTTTAATAAACCTTTTAGCACATTCTGCTATATGACCTGGAAGTATACAGATGATGTAAGTCCGAGAAATGTCCGAAGCCTTGTTTGCATGCTTGCTCTAGGCCAGGTACTCAGTGTATGACATCCAGGCAACCAGTAAGTCCAGAATGAGAGTTAAGCATTGGCAGCTTCCATATTTCTCTTGTGACAGGTCTCATTTTAGTAGTCTTTGAAACGAGAGGTAATTAAAGCAGATTATAACCCTATTATCCCTTTACAGCTGAGGAGAGCCATCTTGGCCTCTGTTTAGATTGCAGTTGCCATGTTGCTCCACACGTGACCAGCTATGACACCAGCCATTTTGAAGGCTGGAAAATTCAGTTTAAAGGTGACAAAAGCACACAGATGTTAGATGAAGAAAAAGTGTTCATAGCAACAAACAGGATTCCTCTTATTTCTTATAGATTAGAAGATAAAAATTGAAACCTGTTTATCATTATGGGCAATATATTCATTTTGTTTTCTTACATTCACATACATTAGTCCCATGCATCACTCCCTAGTGTTACAATCTCCTTTCTGATCTCTTGGTAGATAAATTTACTGAAAGCGGAGCAGATGAGACGACTGGAGAAGGAAAGGGTAAGCTGGATGATCTTACAGATAGCTTATATTTTTTGTTCTTTTCAGCTGCTGTATTCTTGATAACGACATAGCTCTGTGATAGCTGAAGCAACATCCCGCTTCCTAAAAATTGCAAGGAGTTTGTTTTCCTGCCAAAATATACACGCAAAGTCTATTTTACCCAAAACAATTAGCCAATGCTCCTTGCAACTTTGCTTTTCATGTGATTTCATTAGGATTTAAGGGTGTCATGTGTGCTCCTTCGCCCTGTGCAATTCAGATCTGCTTTATTAAAGTGACACTAAACTCAGGAGGTTAATCTTAAAAATTCATTCATGTGCCCTAACTATGAACAAACTCTATCTTATTTGTTTATCACTTGCTTGTAGATCCTCAAATCATCTCTGCATTGGTGCTGACACTGTCCTTCCTTCTGGAGGGTGGCTACTTTTGTCCCACATGGTTCCTGTGTGTGTAGTAGCCACCACTCCAAGCTTGCTCCGGTGATGGACTACAATCTCACATTTACCTCACAAATTTGTATTGAGATTGTAGTCCATTATGGGAGTGAGCTTGGAGCGGTGGCTACTACACACTCGGGGACCGTGGGGAATAAAAGTAGTCACCCTCCAGAAGGATGGACAGTGTCCGCACCAATTCAGAGATGTTTTGAAGCTCTACAGCTGAATGATGCACAAATTAGATACATTTTTGTTAATAGTTAAGGTACTTGAATGCTTATTTTAGGTTTAACTCCCTGAGTTTAGTGTCTACAGTACATACTGCAGACTTTCTAGCATTTTATGTTTGTCCACAAGATGGCAACAGTGAACTGGTAATGAAAGATTGCTTCATGTATTGTTTATTAACATTATATAGCAGCAACATATTATGGAGTGCTTTGCAGTGTACATAGATGCATTCATATAATCTCCTTCACCTGAAGAAGCTTTCAGTCTGATGTCATTATTGCATTTGCATAGAGCAGGGCCGTTTTAGGAGGAAGCCCATAGAGTGTTTAGCTTTTAGGAAAGATATTGGAGCACCTCAAAGAAACCCATGCATATAGTCCTTGGGTAGGATTCAAACCCAGAACACAAAGCCAAAATGCAAGAATGCTAACCACATTATACACTTTTCTTAGTCGGTAGTCTTTTGTAAAAAAAAAAAATGTAAATATCTAAACCCAAGACAGCTTTACTCTTTCTTTTATGTTCGTTTTCTTGTTTAAGTATTTACTTTGTATGGTTTTAGTTGGAGCGAATAAATCGTGCAAGAGAGCAAGGCTGGAAGAATGTGATTGGCTCAGGAGGAAGTGGAGAAATCAAGGTGAATTCATAAGCCAATGATGCCACTACATAGTTCATACTTTTATTGGGTTGTCTTTGTAGATCAGTAAAATGGTTGCATGTGTAGGTCTTAAAATGTCATTCTGTTACAGGCACCATACTTTGGAGGAGGCGGAGGGGCAGTCCCTCCACAAGCTGCAGTTCGATCTCCATATGAGCATTATCATTCTTTTTTTGACCAAATGCAAAAGCAGAAAGAAAACATTAAAGGAGCAGAGGACAGAGAGATTAAACACCGAGCAGAAGTTCAAAACTCTGATGCACAAAGGTTTGTGATTTAGATGTTCAGTTCTATCCAGAAAACCAGTGACCAGCTGTTCTATGCAGCCTAGCCCCTAACTAAAGAGATTGATGGGACTGACTGATGTCTGACTATCACTGATAATTATATTCCACCAATAGTACATCAAAAAGCCTTGGTATTATCTTACTCTTTCATCTGCAGAGCTGCTGCACAACCGGAAGCTCCTAATGGCCCCTTAGCTCATGATCCATTACCTGATAGGGACGCAGTGAGGAAGGAATTGAAGAGGTTGGAGGAGGTCTCCCGACAAGCGTTTGCAGACCGGTCAGTGATAGTAAAGAGTCAATAACTGTTTTTGATAGCCAATACAATAAGTCTGCTGTGTCTGTTTTTTATGTCCTTTTGTAATATGCTGTAAATAGCCGTTGTTCCTGCCAGGAGAACTGTTAAATAGCCACTTCCATGGATAGCTTGACAACATTGCCTGTCCCATTGCGATTACAAAAGCTTTGTCACCTATGCAGCCATTGTAGTCCCTTGGCCTACCGAGAGAGATATATTAGGATGAAAGGGAAGTATGGCTGCCAGCCTTTGTCACTATTTTTGTTTGGTTCTGCTTCTCTACTGTCTGCCTTCAGATAGGCACATATACAGGGCTTGAAAAATTTGACGGTGTCTTGTCAGTCAAAAATTTCACCAGTCAGCATGACTGGACTACAGCCTTGCAATTTATGTTAAAAATTTTTGGGGACAGATAGAGCTTTCTTTTGTGACCCCACGGGGGGTTATTTTTTTTTACTATATAATGAAAAAAGTACCATAAATGTAAAACAAAACAAAAAAAGTTTCCCTACGTTATGTTATAAAACAGTTATTCTTACCCATATTTTTAGTAAAACATAAAATTCGGGGTCACGTCGGGTAAATATACACCAAACATGTCAAGCCTTTAAAATTGCGTGCGCCCACAAAATCGCAAAAAACGCACATAGGCGACTATTAAAATGCTTTTACTGCTCATCAGGTTAGTGTTATCAGTGAGTAATGGCTCTAAAATTATTGCTCTAACCCCGACGTTTGCGGCGATATGTAACATGTGCGGCGCAATCGGCGTTTTCACATGTAGGCGCACCCGACGCATATCTGCGTGTGTATGTGGGGGGCGGGGACTTAAAAGAAATGTTTTCTTTTTTAATTTTTTTTTATGCTTTATTTTTTTATGATTCTTTAATTTTTGTATTACTTTTTTTTTTTTTTACCCACAACTTTATTGCTATTGCGTGGAGGGCTAAGAAGCCCCCTATGGGATAGCCAAGTTACATGACAGGTCCTCTTTATGGAGACATCAGGGGTCTCCAAGACCCCTAATGTCACCTAGGGACCCCCAGAGAAGCCGATGAAGCTGAGATCTGCTTCATCAGCTTCTCTAGCTGGAGAGTGACAATGAATGCAGGAAGTGAAGTAATATACATCACTTCCTGCATTCGGGGACTGAGAGGAGATCAAAGGGAGTTCGTATACTGAACTCCCTTTGATCTCCTGTCACAGAGCCGTGCCGGTCCCGGCCGCATCGGGCACAGCGGATCCCGGGACCGGCAACGGCAGTGACAGCTGCTGATGCAAGCGATGGAGCGTCTCTCGAGACGCTCGATCGCTTGACTGTAAAGCTCCCGGCCGGCCGAGAAGCTGCTCGTCGGGCTCCACCGTCCTCTCATCAACACACGAGTGGATTTTTCAAGCCCTGCACATATAGCTCTCTTCATGCATATACCCTGTTTAAGGCTTGTGGCCTCACAATGCTAATGTGGAGATTTTGCAGGAGCATGAGCAAGTCCTGCTGGATGCCTTCCACTCCTTAATATCTCGTAGTGTGCACACTCAGGCCAGCTTGGAAGCAACATTTACATGCTTTTTAGACCAATAAATCACATGTTTTGTTAACACATGATGAAAAACGTTCTCTCTAATACTAGTTGGGCAGATTCCACAGTAACTTTGCACTGTGAATACAATGATAGTTAAGTTTAACGATAGTATACGAATGATTTCTTCTGTTTCAAATTGTGTATTAATGTAATTTAGTTATTTTACCCAGAGTTCTGCTTTAATAGGCATTATTCCTTGCAATGGGGCTACCCCTGCACTGTAAGGGTTAAGTGCTTGTTTATGCCTAGGTCAAAAATAAAGTTATACTCGAACCGCCGAGCCGGCCAGCTCAGACCGGTCCGTGGAGCCTCTCTCCCCCTCTGCAGCAGCAGTCTAAGGGCGCTTCGGGACATACCATCACTGCAGCGGTGGAGAGAGGCAGGAGGGAGGTCTGTCAGAGCCGGCTGGCTAAGAGGTGTAGGTGAGTATAACTTTATTATTTGTGACCCTAGGCATAAACAAGCACTTAACCCTTGCAGTGCGGGGTAGCCCCACTGCAAATGTTAATAAAAAGTTTACCCGGAGTTGTTCTTTAACTATTCAAGTAATACATCCATATATGTGATCTAAGTATTATGGTATGCTTCAGATATCGAGGACATGTGGCTGCTGAAAGAGCAAGACAGGTTGAGGAATTTTGGCAGCGGAAGCAGGAAGCCATGAAGAACAAGGCACGGGCTGAGGGACGAATGGTATGGAATTTGGTTTGTGCATTATGGTGATTTGTTATGTTTATAAATAGGAATGGGGTGTCTTCAGGATGTATTTTAGATAGGGCTGCGGAAATTAACGATTAATTCCTCGATTAATCGTTAATTTCTTTGATCGATTAAAAAAATTTGATCGGTACTCACCTCTCCGCCGGCTTCCGAGTCTTCCAGGAGTCCCGTCGCAGATCCGGTGACGTCGATGTCAGTGATCGCTAATGAAAACACTCCCCTCTCCGCCGGCTTCCGAGTCTTCCAGGAGTCCCGTCGCAGATCCGGTGACGTCGATGTCAGTGATCGCTAATGAAAACACTCCCCTCTCCGCCGGCTTCCGGGAGTCCCTTCGGCGATCCGGTGATGTCACGGACATCTACGTCACCGGACTCCTCCCCCTTCCCTTCGTTAGACGACGGAGACGAAGAGAAGATTCAGATGTGTCACATGACCTTTTTAGGTAGTTTTTTTTTTTTTACTTTGTCATGATGACTACTGTCACTGAAACGGAAAGAGATAGGAAATACAAAAGTTGTCAGCAGCACATTAATAGAGTAGAAATTGTCCAACAGGTACACTTGTTCTGGTGATCTAAAACGTGATTTCCCTCACTTCTTACTTCCTATTGTGTCTATAGGGCAGAAAGTGAAAAAGAAATTCCCAAATTGGGTAAGAAAGACAATAAAAAAATGACAGGGCATATAACCTTTTCATAATCTATCTAGAATGTGAAAATATACTTTAAACTAAAAAAAATAGCTAGTTAAACTAGTCAAAAACAACTACAGAAGGCCAGAAGTATGTACGTGTAACCCCGCAATTAGTTAGAGGTGGTATGGGTTAAAGGGTGGTTGTATCGGATGGGGACGTTATAATTAATCGAAATTAATCGATGAATCTATTTAAAAAAAAAAAAATCGATTAATCGAACACGAAAATGTAATCATTACCAGCCCTAATTTTAGAGAGTGGTTTTCCAGTTTAGTCAAATCATTATTTGTTCATTTGATTTTGAGTAATTTTTTTATTGAAGTTGACCTACTCCCTTTTCTTCTCCACCTCACTGTAACCCACATCAGAAACAGCGTATCTTTGGCCTCCCCTGGATATCTTCATTGTGCAGTCCTACCCAGCAACATACATCATTTTACAATAAGAAAGCCCTGGCTGAACTCCTACAGCCCATGTATGCTTTTTGGCCCCGTAATAGCTTCCCCAGCCATCCAGAAGAATATGGCCTCAGCCACAGGAATAATTTGGGAAATTGGCGCATGGAACGTAGAGGGAGTTGTTTTTTTTTTTTTTATGCAAAAGCTGATGGTACAGGGCTGCACAGTGAAGATCTCCAAAGGGGAATTGAAGGTACATATTTTACTCTGTGGGCTACCCTGGTAAGGTGAGGTCAGTAAAGGACAACTTTAATCATGTTTAAGGCTCAGTATTGGGAAGAAAGGGGGTTAACTAATGCTTATTGGATTTTATCTTTGTAAAGTTATATGTCCATTGATTAGGGATTTCTCATTTGGCGTTATGGTTGTATGATTCACAAATGACATTCCCTTCTTTAAGTGCATATATATATATGATTATTTTCTAACTGAAAATGAAGGGGAGAATAGTATTACTAGTTTTGTACCAATCAATCAATTTACCCTAAAACAGTGTTGGCTAACATTCTCTTTTGACTTCAGTATTTAGAAGGTGAGTGTAATAAGTGTAGTGCCACATTTCTTGCAATACATGTGCTCATATAAAATCAAGTTTACCTGCACTACTACTAGTTACTATAACTAGTTCAAAAGCTGTGCTATTTAAAGTATAGCATAACTTTTGATTTCCTGCACGAGCAATCAGGCTCCCCAAGATAAGCCTTCATAAATGCTTCCTTTCAGTAAAATATCTGGCTCCACATAATAAAATTTTATTACACTCTGCATGAGTGAGACTAGTCGGCATTTAGCTAGGACTTTCCTGATCTACTTAAGGCAACCCAGTAGAAGATAATAACATATGTACCCTCTAGAGAAAGTACATTGATCTGTTTCCTTTTTTGAGGACAGAAATAAATGGTAATGGTAATACATGTTTAGATCACAGAATATATATCGGAATGTGCAATTTAGAATGTTACCTTTTCATCTAAGCCTAGTCAATAAGAGCAGCAAAGTATTTTCTATGAAAAAATATATCAATTGGGACTGATTAGGCTGAACTATGGGTTAATAAGGGGCTAAATAGGCACAAATGTTATGAAACAAAACATGCTCCGTTGCTTTAACTGGCATCATATACAAATCAAAGCTCATCCCTTTAAGGCAAAGCAAATACACATGTAACAATGTTACTTTGTATCTCTCTATCAAGTTTGAGGGCTGGTTACCCCCTCATCCAGTGCGTTCCGGCACGGTTAGTGGTTGGGACACACGGGATTGCATAATTAAAGCCTCCTGCATTCTGGGGTGTCGGGTTGTCGGGATCCGATTCAGCTGCGGGGTCTCGGTATACCGCGAGCTACAGCTTGCGGTATACTGAGCTTAGGGTGACGGGAGGACGCTAGTTTGTGTCCTCCCGTTACCCTAAGGAGAACTATAGGGAAAAGCCCTAACCCCCATAGTTCTCCTTTAATGGTATGGTAAGAATGAGAATAACACTGTTGCTCTTTCTTTTCCTACTGGTCAGTATCGGTAATGCTGATACCTTTCTTTCACTTTCACAGGCGGAGTGCATCTGGTATCACTCCGCTTCTCACAGTAACTGGCGCTATAGAGGAAGTATCGGCTAATGCGGATCTGCTCCCTCCGCCGCCGCAGCCTTGCTTTCTACAGCGCCTGCTTCCTTTGCCATCAGGGACAGTGGTACCAGGGGCACATCAGACAGTGGACAGCGGTACACATTACAGTACAGTACCATTACATTAAGCAGTGCCTCAGGGGGACAGCAGTTGAAGTATGGTACTGGAGTGCTCCCTGTCACTGCACTGGCTGGAGAGAGTCCCCTGTCATCCCCTTAATTCAGTAAATCTCTGCAGGCTGATACCATCTCTCCTCTTCAAGTTCCCCTGCACATGCTACCAACAAACGAGGTCTTATTTTTGGGGTAGGTCTTCTATAACAGGGATCTTGAAAAATAGCGCTAGGTCTTATCTGCCATATGAATATTTCTGCTGTATTTTATGGATTCTTGGGTGCTAAGCAGCTCTACCTTTCATTTATGCCGTTTCTGTGTACAGCCAGATCTGACAAGTATCTGGCCACCTGCTGGAAGTTGGCCAATGTGCTGCACATTTTACTTCCACGTCCATTTTTCCTCCTTTTTTTTTTTTTTTCTTTTTCCCACTGCCTATCAATAAGCTGATTTATATAGGAAAGTTGAAAATATAATCACCGATCTAGGAAAGGTAATAGTATGTACATATTTCACATTTAAACATAATATTTTCAAACCGTACTGTGGCTCCTTTTAGGTGTATGATCTTCTAGAGGTAAGGTAGTTGAACTTCTCCTCTGCCCACTTGTCAAACAATTAGATAACACCCAAACAGGGAGTGTATGGCTTCAATGAGTTATCCAACTCCTGGGTTTGCATTGTGGAAAGCAGCAGTAATGTACAAACGTATGTAGCACTGCAAAGCAGGAAGTAGAACCTATCTATGTAATGAGCAAATAGCCAATGCATTCTGCATTACAGCCGCCTCTTGAATGCAGGTGTTTTTTTTTTTGTTTTTTTTGTATTATTCCAGTGACATTTTTCTGTTGGAATACCGTTTGGCAACTGTGTACCTGCATGTTTGCGGCACAGTCCCATTCATTCCAATTGTTACATTTGGATGGTTAATTGAGTGCTAGAACGCTGACGGCCCAGTGTCCGAGCAACGAATGAACAGGAAGCTTTCAGATTTATGATGGCTTTCAGGACATACATGACCCTGACACTCTAAGCACTGTCGTTTGTATGCCAGATCAGAGTTGGTCTTAATTACCGCCAGCTTACCAGTCTGTAAACTGTCAGCCATAGCGATAGATTCTTAAAGTGACACAATTAAGAATGTCCTGAATCTGATAAATCTGCCGAAACTGGTGACAGGGCTGTTTTTAATTTGGTGCAGAACCTTTTAAAGGTCCATACTGCCAGAAAAGTGGCACTAATAATAATTATTTCTGTGCTGGCTTTAATGTTTCTCTCCGGTATTAAACTATAAATAATTATCACGCCAGAGTAGCCAAGGGAATCTAATGTTCCTGGTCCTGGTTTTTTTGTGCATTTGGGGATGTTTTGAGATTCATTCATTCTGTGTTCCTCATTAGTTATTTCTAACATTCAGTAAAGTAGAGTTTCAGCCAGCCTGCCATATCGTCTTACTGCTTAAAGTACGCTAGAGCTCCAGTGTTCATACTTTTGTTGTTGTGTTTCATATCTCATTTACCAGTATCCAGCCACACCTCCCACCCGCAGTGCGATCACCTGTACCAGAACACATGGCACAGCAATGCCCCTGGTTGTGGCTTTCTTTCCAGGCAACTTTTCGTTAAAGCCAGAGTTCAGCGTTAAAATACAGTTTTCAGCCTCTCATTGTCTCAGTAATTTTCGGAGGCATATTATACTATTAGTTTCACGCTGTTGTATGGTCAGGACCTGCTGAACAATTGTTTGAAATAATGTTAAACGGAGCTGCTTGAGTACGTGGCTTATAAGCCACACAAGGAAGATTATTGCTATAGAGGCTAAAAACAAGGAGATGAGCAGTGTATATCTCCTGCATTACATGATCAGTCTGGACATATTTACAAGTAAACAATTCACATAAATATATGTAACATTTTTAAAATGAGTGGAAGAAGTCCGCTTTGTGGCCTATGGCTTTATTATTTTGAACCATATGGTACATATGGTATATATTTAAGTCTCGTTTACCATAGTTTCTTTCATTCGTTCATTTTCTTCTGTGTTAAGTTACACATACCGCAGTACAAACAGAACTGAACAAATTCCATAGCAAGGTGCACATGGTTGGTTTTCATAGGTGGTTGAAGAAAGCATTGGACTTAAAGTGACCCTAAACCCAGGAGTTAATTCTTAAAAATGCATTCAAGTACCTTAATCATTAGGCCTCATTCACACTGTCGCGCATATACGCACGTATATGAGCGTACAGTACCATATGCAGCATATGCAAATAAATAGCTCCATACACATAGCTGCGTATAGGGAGCTGTATATTTGCATAGCGTAAAAATGCGCAAAAACAGAATAGAACCGAGATGTTCCTGGGCAGCGTATTTACGCACGCACAGTTCATTGACATTTCTATTACGGATGATGCATTGTGGGATTGCGCTCGTACATACGCAATATACAATTTGGCTCTTGCGTTGTGTGTGAATGAGGCCTTAACAAAAAATGTATCTTATTTGTGTATCACTCAGTTGTACATCCTCAAATCATCTCTGAATTGGTGCTGACACTGTCCTTCCTTCTGGAGGATGGCTACTTTTCTTCTCCATGGTCCCTGTGCATGTTGTAAAGTATTCACCACTCCAAACACGCTCCTCTGATGGACTACATTCTCACATCTATTTTACTAATATGTATTGATATTGCAGTCCATCACAGAAGTGAGCTTGGAGTGGTGGCTACTTTAACACACACACACATGAACCATGGGGAACCAAAGTAGCCACCCTCCAGGAGGAAGGGCAGTGTCGGCATGAATTCAGAGATGTTTTGAGGATCAACAGCAGCGTGATACACAAATAAGATACATTTTTTATTAATAGTTAAGATACTTGAATGCATTCATAAGGTGTAACTCCTGAGTTTAGTGTCGCTTTAAGCTGTACAACATTCAAAAATGCTGTGTAAGGGACGTGTTCTTGGAGGGAGATACTAATTACGTACAGGTTTTCCTTCAGTTAGTACATTTAAATATGTTTTTCTGGGGATGCTCTTTAAGTCAACAGAATAAAGTCCCCCTTCCTTTTGTTTCCTTCAGACTCCTGTGAAGTGTCCTATTATGCTCCCTGAAGGGTTCAATTATCCACTCCTATGATCAACGACCGCTCAGCTGTATTCTCTATAACTGAGCCGAGTAATAATGAAACCTAGCTGCACACTAAATGTCCATAAACTTGGTCCCTCAGATGATCTTTATGACAATATAACCGCTTGTGTTAACTGAGCAGTTTATTATGGTATAAATGATCACACCAGCCAGTCCCGGGGCGAAAAAGTTGAAAGAAGCATTAGTAGGTTGCGTTGGAAGAGTACATTAAAAAAAAAAACACTTTTTATTGTAGTCCCCACCATTCTTACACTTAATACATTACATGATGAACAGGATGCACTGTACAGCCTGGCAGCTATCTATGGAGGCAGGCCAAACTCTTCAGGAGGAGGGAAGGCCCGACACAGAGAAGAACAGGTAGGCTTCCTGCATGCCTGAGCCTTTTCTGAACATGCCTGCACTATGTTCAATAACTAATCATATCCTTTCTTCGCATGTTCCCTGTGTATTTTACCTAACACATAGAAGAAAGCCTTAACTCATTCTTGCCTGAGGTTCTGCCTTGCCTCCTAACTTTAAATACACAGTTACAACCGACTACACTCTACATAAATGGGCTGTGTTTTCATCCTATGTAGTTCCTTTATGTCCAAATCATGTACTTGTGTCTGACATGTTTAATTTTTGCTTTTGAATGAGACTTGCATCTATACCCAGTTATATGCACCTTTCTGCTATATGGTCATATTAATCCATAACCATTGGCTGTCCTGCTCGAATGCTACTATGTGTGTGTTTTGCCATATACATTGCTTTCTAAACTATGTCATTGCAGCTAGTTGAGCCAAGAATCCACCCATTCATTGAGGTGCAGTTAAGTCTTTCATCAGTTCCAAAACATTAGCAGTTGCATTAGCACAGTACTCCATGCAGTATGACAGTCATTCAGCTAAAGGTCCCGGATGATATGATATATTCAACATGCACACAGTCTTAAAAAATATCGATGTGCAGCAACCATTAGCATCCAATCAAATCTCACCTTTTCATTATTAGTTGAAACCTAAACAGTCAAAACAATGAACAAGGTTTACTGTTTGGTTGCTATGCTTCACTGCTGTTTGCACATTACTCTTAAGGCTTCTTTAGGATTTTATCTCTACAGATAGGTCCGAGTTCAGTAGTATGGTAATATATCCGTTCTCTTGTATCGGACATGGTCATGAAAAGAAACTGAAGGCTTTTCAAATTAAACCTGGGTTTTATTTATCTGTACCTGGATTTAATTCATTTGAGGTTTTTGACGTGAGATCTGTAAAATAAAGTTTATTTTGGCTTTTTAGCATATTGTTATCTAAAATGCCTTAGAGCTTAAGGTCCTTTTAGTTCTACAGAGGCTAAGTGTTTCATATATGTTTTTTATGGTTTTGTTTTTTTTTCTCTCGATATTACAAGTTTTTATTTTCATCCTATTAGGAATATTTAGCAAGGCTCAGGCAAATCAGGCTCCAGAATTTTAATGAACGGCAACAGATCAAAGCTAAGCTGCGTGGAGAAAAGGTAAGCACAGTTAAGGCAAAGTATAGTGATTTTTGTATATATTTTCTTTTTTTGTTGTGGTCAGGGCTAAACAAATATTGTATACTGTGACAGATGAACACACTAACACTGTGTAAAAGTGAGCAGATAGTAACAAAGATAGAGCATGGTCCACCATGCATAGGGTCTCTGAATGGGTGTAAGACTGTGTGATGTATGGGTATCCAGTGGATATTCCCACAAATAAGGGGTAGCTCCAGTCAGCGCTTCCTCCGCCGGAAGACAGATTTGCTGCAGGAGCAGTGTGTGTTTAGATATGCAGGAAACGCGTGTCCAGGCCTGTCAGACCTTACAGACGAGCATTCTGACCAAGTTGAATTCTGCGAGATTTTCAGTCTGAGATTGTAATCAGACCAAATAACCAGAAGGTTGAATATTCACTTCTTATCTGTGATGCTAAAAATCACCTGCGAGCAAAATCCCACTGACACCAGGTTTGGGGGTATCAATAACAGTAGGAGGAAACGTCCATTGAAAGTCAAGTATAAAAGGTATGCTTGCTTAAAGTGTATTTCCACGTTTAATTCAAATTTAAGAACCCCCACCACCACCACCACTACCACCACTATATGTATGTGTTCATACAGCATACCTAAAAAATATAATTTTGAAAAATATTGCTTTTACTTTTAGTTCTTTGGAGCAGGATTATACAAAACATGGCCAGCTTATACCACTTTGAAAAGGTAGCAGTGTAGAGATAAGGGACAGACTGGAGGGACAAACTGAGGGAGACAGTACATTAGCATACAGTGGGGGAAAAACTGCATTAACAAACAGGGGGGGGGGGGGGTATTTATCAAAACTGGAGCAGACAGAATCTGGAGCAGTTAGCAACCAATCAGCTTCTGTCTTTAATTTGTTGATTTAAGCTTTGAATATGAAAGATAAAAGCTTTTTATCAATAAATCCCCCTCAATGCCTTGAGATCTTTAACCCTTCATGAGGACAGAGTCTTGCATAGCTAGTTAACAACCGATAATGAAATCTGCCTGCACAGTCTAGACAGGGTTAATTATGCCAAACATAGCTCCCCTTCCCCGTTAACTCTGCATAGCAGGAGCCAAGATGGATTTTTCTGTGCTGGAGTTTTCAGAAAAGAGCATTTAAAGAATTTACACACGGACAAAAGAATCCGGGTCAGATCAGTGGCCCAAAATGTAGTAGATCCCATCGCACTCCTGACCAAACGGAAGCGGGGGTGCCGAAAGTGACAGCGAATACCTCTGCACATCAAATATAAAATACCATATAGTCACTTGTGCTCCGTTAGTAGATAGCAGTCAATCTTCTTTATTGACTGAACATGATGTCACATACACAAAGCGACGTTTTGGGGACCAGGCAGTCCCTTCTTCAGGCAAACAACAGTCAATCAGTCTGTTTGCCTGAAGAAGGGACTGCCTGGTCCCCAAAACGTCGCTTTGTGTATGTGACATCATGTTCAGTCAATAAAGAAGATTGACTGCTATCTACTAACGGAGTGTGAGATCAGTGGCCCACCCACCTCCCTGAAAGCTCAATGAGACATTTTAAAAGTAAACTGCTTCTGCTTTGCTGTCCTTAGAAAACCCTATAAAACATTGCCATGATTATGCTATCCTTCCAGTTAGGAATAACAAGAGGTTAATCAGAGATCAATAGTCAAGACTCTTATTTGTTTTTAAAAATTAACTTTTCCTACTTTCAAACTTCAGTGACTTCTATATATAAAAACCTGTAATTGGCTGTTCCTGCAAACTGCAATGTAACTTCTAGTTTACATTTTACACTGACGCTGCAACATGCTTTCATAGGACTAGGACCTGCAAAGGTGACCATGGGACTTGGGTCTCCTCGGCTAGTACTTGGCACGGCAATGTTCCTTAACTGGCTATAAACTTGAAACTTTAGAAAAAAAAATATTTTTAACATTATTCCAAAATATTGTTTGCATTTAAAATATATTAAAAGAAGTATTAAACTCTGAAACTATTTTCAATAATGAATCCAGATCAAACAAATACACATTGCCCAGCAAAGTATTTCTCTTTATTTTTACTCAAGCACTTAGCTATCATGTTTCAGAACAGTCTTCAGCAGGTGTCCATCTACTAGCTTTGGAGAAAGAAGGACGGGGGAATGAGAGGGGAGCAGGGAATGTCTTGCCTTCCTGTGTCTATGTGTTTGTGAAGAGACGCACAGTTTACTAGTGCACACAAAGGTGGCTCCCTGCAAGGGAAAGGAGCCACCTTTAAAACAGGATATCAGGGCCAGAGCTCAGGAGACAAGCTGATTCTGCAGAAAATTCAAACTTTTAAACATCAAAGGGCAGCATCCATCAGTATTTGAAATGGCTTAAAAACATTTTGACTTTCATATAATTTTAAAAATCAGACTCCCCGAAACTCCCCGTATGCATAGTGAGGAACAGCCAATGTAGGTTTAAGATTTATAGAACCAGTGCCATTCCCAGCTAATCAGAGCTTTGAAAAGAGCACAATGCCCAATAGACATTTTACTAGAACTTACTGTACATTCCTGGCAAATGAAACATTGTCCTATGTGTTCCTGAGGCAAATGCATCATTTATTGTGAATGTTATAACATGACATATTGACAGTTTATGTGGTGGTATACTTCTGCAGTGTAAGGGCCTGTTCACATGATTTTCAGGTCCAGTATCAGGTGCGGTTCTGCAGACGCGGTGCTATGTGTTTTTGCCGCGTTCTTGATGCGTTCCAGTTTTTTTTTTTTTTAAACTTCCTTTTTTTTTTTTTTTTTTGCTGCAGTGGGGCTGTCGGTATGTTAGGTGCAGTGCGTTTTAGATGCGTTTTTGACGTGTTTTGCGTTTCCGGACCGTTTCCTGACCAGACAAAATGTGACATGCATATTTTTTCTGTCGTAACCTGAACGGACTGCGCACATGAGAGCTGTAGCTTATAAAACACAAAGGGATGCATTTTTAGTGCAGGAGCGTACAGATCATGTCAGCACAGAAAACGGACGTCGTGTGAACAGGCCCTAAAGCTTATCCACTTCATTTTGAATATTTGTATCTCTGCTTCATTAGCTGGAATATGACAAAGTAATAGCTATAAAATCCAGTTTTGTTTGATCTGTTGATAAAAAAGGAAATATTTCCTCTGATATGCACCATAAAAATTTTTAATCTCAACAAAAAACAAAATTATTTTTATTCATGTATTTTCTATCGTTGTCTTCATCTTGGTCAATTGCCATTAGTTCCAGTGTCCTCACTCATTCCAGCTAGTGTTTAAAAGCCTATAGCTATTTGGACACAATAAATGTTAGTCTGAATTAGGGTTGCACCGATACTAGTATCGGTATCAGTGCCGATACAGAGTATTTGGATATACTCGTACTCGCCCAAATCCTCCGATACTTACCTCCGATACTAGTGCCACGGGAGCATGGAGCCGGCTTCCTTTCCAATCAGGAAGCCTAGAGGCGGGTTATGACCCACTTGCCGCCTTCCTGACTGGTTAGGAAGCCAGGCTGCCTAGCAACAAGTGAGGCCTGCTTCCTAGGCAATCGGGAAGTCGGGCAGCACGTAATGACCCGGCTTCCTGATTGGTCAGGAAGCCAGGCTACCTAGGAACAAGTGAAACCAGCTTCCTAGCCAATCAGGAAGCCGGGAGGCAGGTCATGACGTGCTGCCTGGCTTCGTGATTGGTTAGGAAGCCAGGCTGCCTACCAGCAAGTGAAGTTGGCTTCCTAGACAATCGGGAAGCCGGGCAGCTTGTCATAACTTGCATCCCGGCTTCCTGATTGGTCGGGAAGCCACGCTGCACTCGTACCGAAAAAACGGTATCAGTGCATCCCTAGTCTGAAAACATGTGATGCCAAATCCAACACACCAAAAAAATGCCAATTGTTATCAAAGCTTACATAGAGGGGAAAAAGGGAAAGTAACTGTTGTATCCTAAAAGGAAGTTTTTTCATAATACAAACTTGTGCTGCCAGGTCTTTTAAAATAGTTTTTTCTCTCCCGTTCATTGAAGTACACAGGGCAACAGATCGTAGATCCTGAATGGTAGGGTATATCGCCACCTGCAGGAGAAGGACGCTAGGCACATAACAAGAGACAAAGACAGCCTAGGGGCGGCCCCTGCTGGTGGCCAAACCCCCCACTTGCTGACAAGTCTCCAGTTTTTTGCCTAGCGTCAGGAGTAAGGAGCTAAAAAATTTTCCTCCTTTTTTGTTTGCTGTTTTCTTCAAGCAAGTGTCGCCAGGGCGACATGCTGGATGAATGTAGATCCTTGGAGTCTCCCCTGTGCGACCGACTAGCGCATGCAGTCCCGCCACGGTGGGTCGGCTGCGACGATGGTTCTTTTCGACGCCTGTGGGTCTCTTGGCCCGGTGGGGTGCACATGACTGGGGGTCTCGTTGTCGGTTCGGGTCCAGTCGGACCACACCACCTCAGTGGCGTACATTAACCACCAGGGCGGCTCCGAAAGCGTGGCCTCGGGTCGAGGGGTGTCCGGAATCCTCTCCTGGGTGGAGAGTCAGGTTCTGGCCCTCTCGGCGGTTTACATTCCGGGGGTGGACAATTGGCAGGTCGGCTGCCTCAGTCGCCTGTCGGTGGACCCGGGAGTATGGTCCCTACACCCAGACATTTTTCATCAGCTTTGTCTTCACTGGGGATCGCTGGATGTGGACCTTCTGGCGTCTCGACGCAACTGGAAGGTAGAGAGATCGTAGCCCGGCTCTGGATGCCCTAGTGGCTCCCTGGAAGCCTTTACAGTCTGATTTTATGCCTTTCCTCCACTGTACCTGTTGACTCGGCTTCTGCGACGGATCGCGGCTGAACACGTCACCGTCATCCTCGTGGCCCCAGTTTGGCCTTGGAGAGCGTGGTACGCGGGCGTGGTTCAGCTGGTGGTAGACGCCCTGTGGCGGCTGCCTCTGCGTCCGGGTCTTCTGTCCCAGGGATCTGTGTTCCATCCTTCTTTTCAGTCATTCTACGATCTGTTGCCCTGTGTCCTTCAATGAACGGGAGAGAAAATAGGATTTTTGTACTCACCGTAAAATCCTTTTCTCTCCGTTCATTGAAGGACACAGGTCCCGCCCTCTTTTATGGGGTGTACACTCCTAACTGCTTGTTACTTACTGGAGACTTGTCAGCAAGTGGGGGGTTTGGCCACCAGCAGGGGCCGCCCCTAGGCTGTCTTTGTCTCTTGTTATGTGCCTAGCGTCCTTCTCCTGCAGGTGGCGATATACCCTACCATTCAGGATCTACGATCTGTTGCCCTGTGTCCTTCAATGAAAGGAGAGAAAAGGATTTTACGGTGAGTACAAAAATCCTATTATTTTTTTTCATGTGAGTTAACACAAGATCTAGATACAAAACAGCATGTTTCAGAAATGTCCCTCACCATGTGTCTTTCTGATTTGACAGGGAGATGAAGGACAACCAAGCAGCAAAGGCAACAGCGAGGAAGCTGAGCTAAGAAAGAAAAAAATTGAAGCCTTAAAGGTATCATAAATAACAGAGTTGTTTATCATTTAGTAGAATTTTTAGTTTTGAAACCTATTTACAGTTATATTATCCATAGATGCACTAGCTATCACAAAAACACTAATCCCAATTTCTATTGTTCAGTAACTGTGCACTTTTCCAATTAGATTTTAAAGAAGTACTCTGGGAAAAATTATTCTCAAGTAAGTGACTGTTTTCATCTAGGGTGTAAAATAATGTTAAACTCGCCTTAACTTCGCAGCCAGCTGGCTGTCACAGCTCTCCCTCCAGCCTGCCTCCTCCACTGCAGCATGTCCCTTGGTGTCCTCGCATTCCAATACACAGTGTATTGAACTTGAAGACTCAAGGGTCCTTAGACCACTGGAGCGGACGGGGAGAGAGGCTGGAAGGACCGGCCTAAGAGCCATCAAGGTTCAAGTATAACTTTTTATTTTACACCCTAGATGAAAACAAGCACTTAAGGCTTGCAGTGGGGGGGGGGGGGGGGGGCAGCCCCACTACAAGGGTTTAGAATAATGTTTCCTGGAGTTCTTCTGTAAGTATAACGTTTGATAGAACAGTTGTTTTTATCTAATCCTGGTGCTAGGATACATCATGTTCATTTGTAAATACCAACATTAATTTGTCTGACATTTTTAGGTTTAGAACTGAGAGTCTTAATCACTGGCACCCACTGACAGGAAGCTGATGTAACTTACCAAGTAATGCTGACCATACAGTGCTCAAATTTGGGCTGAACTGTGACTGCAGCCAATCAACTGCAAGAACTTTTCAGGTATTCTGACAATGGCACACCCATCGCTGTCGAAATACAATAACCAGCGAGGGAAGGGGGGGCTTTCCTTCATCCGTGAGGTTTAGCATGGGTGAGGGAATCAAGCTGAATGAGAAAAAAACTCTGTGTATGGTCAACTTTGCTCTGTAAAAGCAAAGCCTTAACAGCAAGCAGTGGGGGGAGGCAGGTGGGGTCGGGCATAGTTGTGCCACAGACATAGGTCAAATGTGACATGAATTAGGAAGAAGTAACCAGCAAAAGTAAGGCACGTGAGATCCAGTTAGAAAATAAAGCAACCGTAGCAGTGGTCAAATCCATATCAGACTGTCACAAACCAAAGAGGACCTTCTTCTTTTTGTTTTTGGTGGTGAATGTCAGACACATTCTTATAGCATGCATCTATTGTACTTTTAATCAGTTCCTCTAGGAGAGTCCATATTATCCAAGACAAGGGCACTTGGCAAAAAGATAAGGGACACCAGTGCAGCAGAAGCCTGCTGGAAAGCTGAGGGTTGCTTATACAGTAATCATTTGGTGTAAACTAGTGAAATGTGAGTTGTAACTGTTTAGTGTGGTCTGCTGCACAACTTTGCTCTGTGTGCAGGGTTGCTAAAGAGATCATTATGGATTTACTAACGATTCTAATACAATATGCACCCATAGCAGCCAGTTTGATTTCAGCTAAATGCAGCCATACCAGTTTAGTATGTGTTTTGAGTAGCTGCATAACAGATGAATGGGAACAACGTCCACTTTCCAATTATCACTACCCCATCACTGGGGGACGGACTTCTGGGCATCTTTTAAAAGTGACTTTAATTAGCCTAGTGCAAAGCTTATCTATTTACCTTCTTTCTTAGTCCTATGGCCTGAGCTGATGAAAGCCATGTGCCAATCTACAGTACACTCACCGGCCACTTTATTAGGTACACCGGTTCAATTGCTTGGTAACACAAATTGCTAATCAGCCAATCACATGGCAGCAACTCAAGGCATTTAGGCATCTAGACATGGTGAAGACGACTTGCTGAAGTTCAAACCGAGCATCAGAATGGGGGAAGAAAGGGAATTTAAGTGACTTTGAACGCGGCATGGTTGTTGGTGCCAGGCGGACTGATCTGAGTATTTTAAAAACTGTTGATCTACTGGAATTTTCATTCACAACCATCTCCAGGGTTTGCAAGGAATGGTCCAAAAAAAAAGGAAATATCCAGTGAGCGGCAGTTGTGTGGATGAAAATGCCTTGTTGATGTCAGATGTCGGAGGAGAATGGGCAGACTGGTTCGGGATGATAGAAAGGCAACAGTAACTCAAATAGGCACTCGTTGCAACCAGGTATGCAGAATACCATCTCTGAGCGCACAACACGTCGAACCTTGAAACAGATGGGCTACAGCAGCAGAAGACCACACCAGGTGCCACTCCTGTCCGCTAAGAACAGGAAACGGAGGCTACAATTTGCACAGGCTCACCAAAATTGGACAATACAAGATTGGGAAAACCTTGCCTGGTCTGATGAGTCTTGATTTCAGCTGTGACAATCGGATGGTCTGCTCAGAATTTGGCGTAAACAACATGAAAGCATGGATCTATCTTGCCTTGTATCAACGGTTCAGGCTGGTGGTGGTGTAATGGTGTGGGGAATATTTTCTTGGCACACTTTGGGCCTGTGATGCTATCATGTCAGTATGTCAGTATGGACCAAAACCATGAAGAATTAAAGCAGTTCTGAAGGCAAAAGGGGGTCCAACCCAGTACTAGCAAGGTGTACCTAATAAGGTGGCCGGTGAGTGTATAACTGTCAGTATTACTTGGGTTCCTCTAGCTACCAGCATCCAAATGATCTCTGGCAAAGTGTGATGTCGGGGTTTGAGGCAGCCAATAAATAGCTCTGCCTTATTGCAGCACTAAAACATAACCATGGTGGCAGAACAGTCAAAGGAAGCCTGGGGATAGTGACAGGCAAATATTACCCAGAAATTATGGTCATCTTTGGTGAAAAAACAGTTGGTGTAAAATAGGTTTAGTTTAGACTAAGCTTTATATTTTATTTCTTCATATTTAAAGATGAAAATAATTAATTTACATTCCGTTGAAACTTTTTTTTTCACTTAAGCCTTCTTGTGACCTTACTTTTACCTTTTTTTCATTTGACCAATTTGAGACTGATTCACTGTTTCGGAGATGGTATTTTGTACAAGTCAAATTCCCTTTTGAATCAAGTAATCTATTTATCCAATACATTTGCTTCTAAGGTCTGAGGCTAGATAATTATGACATAGACTATTGCATGCTAGGTTTTTGCAAATCCAGGTTGTGAGTGAAATTGCAGCACTGTAACCTTGGTGACGTAGTCCACATCAAGGTTTTGAATCCATCCTTTCATAAATTCTGTTTGATGCCTTCTCTTACGTTCAGTTCAGTTTGTACATATGTTGGTAATCAAAATGTATCCCAGACCAAATTCAATGTCTTTCCAATAAAATCTGTACTTTTTTGTGCAGGCCCAAGCCATTGCTAGAGCAGCTATAATAAAAGAGGATCTTGAGCGAAAGAGAAGAGAAGCAGATGAGAGGGAAAAGAGAGCCTGGGAAGAGCATGTAAGAAACTTTTTTTTAGAACTTCAATTTAGCTTTATTGGTAAAATAGATTTTTGTTGATAAAGGTTTCCATACAAAATCTTTCTTGTACTGTACATTGAAACAGACTTGTTGGGTGGACGTCAATAGATTTAATTTAATTCACTAGAATACTTTAAGGGTGGTCATACACATGATGACTGAGTCTTCTTTTGCACTGGCAAAGCCGCCAAAATGTCACGTGCAGCAACTAGGGCTGTGGAAATTAAAGATTAATTTCTCGATTTAATCGTTAAACTTTTTGATCGATTAAAATTATTTTGATCGCTAATGAAAACACTTACCTCTCTGCTGGCTTCCGGGAGTCCCGTTGGCGATCCGGTGATGTCACAGACATCGACGTCACCGGACTCCTCCCCCCCTTCCCCAAGTGGCTCTCTTGGCTAACGAAGGGAAGCGGGAGGAGTCCGGTGACCTCAACGGACTCCTCCCCCCTTCGTTAGCCAACGGAGCCACTTGGGCCGGTGAGTTTGCCCAATAAACTTTCTGCACGAGCGCCAGCCAAGGCATTGGCCTATACACATACAGCACAGCAATGAAGTAATAAAATGAACTAGGATCACACTAATCCAGCACGTTATTATTCTGAGTTGCCCCACTCAAGCGGCGGCCAAATTGAGTGGGGCACGTGAGATTAATAAAGTGCTGGATTAGTGTGATCCTAGTTCATTTTATTACTTCATTGCTGTGCTGTATGTGTATAGGCCAATGCAGTTGGATCTGTATGTGCGTTATAATTGAAATTAATCGATTAAAAAAAAGTTTGATTAATCGAACACGAAAATTTTAATCATTATCAGCCCTAGCAGCAACCAACTTTGTATTTGGTTGTTTGGCACGCCAATGTACTGGATCTCGAGTTTTACCTCCACTAGCTTCAATTGACAGATAGTTGAAGCTATTTACTAAGTCACTCTGCAGGAGCAAATCCTGTAGGGCCGGAGTGGAGGCAAGCATAGTAGTTGGCCAAGTGTGACAACCGACATCAGACACATTAAATCCAAAATAGAATGGAGTCCTGAAATAAAGCAACTGTAGCATTAGTCAAATTAGTAACCAGACTGCCGCAAAACAAGGAACTTTTTTTGGCTTTTTGACCTTCCCATTAGAATGACAGCCTTTTGTTAGGTGGTGTGATGTGTATCTTAGACAAGGGCACTTGACAGAAAGACACCAGTGTAGCAGAGCCCTTCAAGGAAGCCATACTACTTGGTTACTTACACAGCAGTCCTTTTGTCTAAACTGGTGAAATGTCAGTGGATTTGATTTAATCCACCGGCTTTGAGGCTAGTTATACACATGATAACTTGGTTGCCACTTGCAGTGTTGTGCAAATTTGATCAGTGCAAACTTTTGGTGTTTCCACCAATTGTTTAGATCACACAAGAGAAAAATATAAGTAATCATAACAGGAACTTATACCCGCAAAGTTTTTTTAATTTCCTCATCGTTAAAGTTGAGGATGTTCTCTATCTTGACATACTAGACATACCTATAGACAGGAAGTCTAATGTCACATTTGTAATTTTTTGGCCTATGTTTGCAGTGGCATTTCCTAATTAAGGAAAAGATCTAGATTATTTTAGACTCCCTCTTTATAATTGAGAGAAGACCATCAGAGCCGAGTGAGAGTGAAAAATCTGTGAACCATACATCTCAATAATACCAACTTTTGATATTCATACCCATTACCTAGAAGTTAATGAGACAACCTTTGCCACTCTCACCCTGTTTGTTTCCCCTTGTTTGAAATGCTACAGCATATACTGTTTGTATTACTGACTGTAATTTGTCTTTTGAGCTGAAGATGGCACTGTAGTGCAATGCTAGTCTCTATGTACATGCTTATCTATGAAGCACAGGAAGTTCGATTTCTATTTCCTTCACAATGCTGTCTACATACATGTAATGTCTTCTAAGCAAGTAACACTTAATTCAGCATTGCTCAAGATCTCAGTGCTTCATCTAAACACATAACCAATAGGTTATGGGCCCAGGCACCAAACAGAACACTGCAAGTCAACACGCTACTGAAAGACGGCAAGCAGTTCAGATATGAAGTTTGCAACTACCAGCTTTGGAAGTTCAAGCTTAAAATGTTGCTAACCTCCCTGGCGGTCTGATTATGCAGTATTTTTGCATGACAAAACAGTACATTGTTTAAAAAAAATAATATAATTAAAAAAATGGTCCAGTAAATGGGAATCTGGGGGGCGCTGCCAGACCGGTACCACAGTCAATAGAGCACCAAGTTCGCATATCACTGAGCTTGGTCGCAGAATTGTCGCTGTCGCCACTTTCAGTGTCTGATGACGAATTTCCCCACGAATCACTATCACTCAATTCTGCAAGTGATTCTAAATCACTATCGCTGTTTTCTAGCTGGTATAAAACCGCTTTTGACCTAAAGGGACGCTTTTTTGGATGCCATGGACGTTCTTAAGTTGCCAGGCAGAAAGAACAGTAAAAGTGCAGGCAGGGTGCAGGACAAAGCTCTAGGGACAAAACTGAAGTGAAATGGTTTGATACAGTAATGTAATCATAGCAGATTACATTGTATTCTGTGTATATTGCATGTTTTCACTTTTGAATTTCCCGCCGGCTCCGCCCCCCCATGACGCCGAAAACAAAACTAAAAGTCGGATGTCTGCAGCGGCCGGCCGCGTACAGCAGAGGACACCGCGGGCTCACAGAGACAAGGTAAGTGACACTTTTGTGTAATCCCGGCTCGGGGTTACCGCTATTGGTACTGAAAATTAACCCCGAGCCACACTCGGGAATACCACCAGGGAGGTTAAGCAAAGATGACTTGAGGCAAGTACTGAGTACAGACAGACCAACTAATGGACCCATGGAAGAATGGGACAAGAAGAACAGACAAGTAAAAGCAATTATAAGTCTGCTAGTGGAAGACAACCAGCTCATCCACATAAGAAAAGACAATATAATTAAAGCTATGTGGACTGCATTACAACAGCTGCATGAGTGTTCAAACCTAAATGGTAAACTATATCTGCTATGTAAGCTATATAGTATGTGGCTAGAAAAAGGCCAGGAAATGCGTCAACATGTGAATGCCATGCTAGAAATCATAGAACAACTACGTGCAATTGGAGCTAAAATTAAAGATAACCAGATGGTGCGTGGTGCTATGCAGACTTCCACAGTCATACAGTGCTCTTATTAACGATCTAGAAACCAGACCTGAGCACGAACTAACACTAGAATACGCCTAAGGAAAATTAATCGAATATGACCGAAAGAAAATATGCTCAATGAAGAAAACGAGAAAGCCCTTAGTCCATTTCAAACTTTGTAAGTGATTTGCATTTATTGTGGTAATGAAGAGGTGCAGTGATGATGTATATATGTTGTGATGTTGGGGAGCTCACAGAGCACTCTCTCACAGAGTGTTTTGAGTAAAACAACCGCTTTTATTTTCCTCTTCCGGTGCAGCCACAAAACGGTAAACACAAATACACGCTTTATCTTCAGCAAACTCAAAGTTAAAAGTCCAATTCTTCAGCACAGATAACAAAACATAAATGTGTTTCACCGACTTGTTGTAGAAACATCCCAAACCTGGGCAAATCAGCTTCCAAGGAATACAAGTCCTGCAGAACAGCAGTACAGCTGGTCTCTCACACTAGCCACAGCTGATTACTTCCTCCTCAACTCCCACACTCCTATCTGGGAGGTGCAGACCTTTAAACCCCTTCCTGGGGCTGGAATGTTAACCCTGTGGTGGCCCTTAAAGGGACCACAACCCAAACAGTGGTGATATATATCTACCATCCAGGACCCAGCCTTGCCGCCCTCTACAATGTGCACATTTTCATGTGTCACATTGCAGGCTTTCTTCAGTTTTTTTTATTAAGGTTTTATTTATTTGAATAACATTCAAAATTTTCTGCACCGGAAATTCAGTCAGACACCAGGGTGTCAGGCTGTAATCAGCTGCCCTCCTCCCTGTCACTCATTGTAACCCGATCACTAAACATCAGCTCTTCCTTTACAAACAATGCACCGTCCAGAGAAAGGATATGGTGGGGCGCTGGTGAGGGATATTTTCATAGTTACATAGTTACATAGTATTTGAGGTTGAATAAAGACACATGTCCATCAAGTCCAACCTATAGTGTGTGTGTGTGTGTGTGTGTGTGTGTGTGTGTGTGTGTGTGTATAGATCCCTGAGTCATCTCGTTATTAGGAGTACTTGTACCCCTGTATATTACCGTTTCTCAGGAAATCGTCCAAAAGCTTCTTGAACGATTCCACACTATTAGCCGAAATCACTGCTTGTGGCAACAAGTTCCAGACCCTAACCGCTCGAACTGAGAAGAACCTCCTTCGCCCCTTGTGTTTGAATTTTTTTTCTACCAGTTTCAGGTGGTGGCCTCTAGTCTTTGTTACAGAATTAATCGTAAAGAGTTTGTTGCTAATGTCGCTATGACTATGGAACATTTTGTACATGAAAATCATGTCCCCCCTTAATCTTCTTAATTCCAGCGTGAACATATTTAAATTTAGTAACCGTGTCTCATAGCTCTTGTCCTCCATCCCTTTGATGAGTTTGGT
>NW_017306696.1:856974-861489 GCF_000935625.1 Nanorana parkeri | reverse complement strand
CAGTGATGTGTAAAGTGGCAAAATTATAGACTTATCCCTGCAAAACATTCCCTTCTTGATGCAGGACAGGACCCTACTAGCTTTGCTTACCGCAACCTGGCATTGTAATCTATTATTGAGTTTATGGTCTACAATGACCCCCAAATCTTTCTCCATTACAGACTTCCCTAGCGGCATACCCATTATTGTATAACCCATTTGCTTGTTTTTTATCCCAAAGTGCATAACTTTGCATTTATCGACATTAAACCTCATCTGCCATAAAGTTGCCCACTCCCCTATTCTATCCAGGTCCTCTTGTAATGTTATACTATCTTGGTTTGCTTCTATAACCCTCCCAATTTTGGTATCGTCAGCAAACACTGAGATTTCGCTGTTTACTCCGTCCCCGATGTCGTTAATAAACAGGTTGAGATACAGCTATTGGCAATAAAATATTTTGCTTTTTCAACTCATGGTGTGCTGGTGACATTTTTCTACTGTGCAAGTAAATAAATAACTCAGATAAAATTTAAAAGAATAGACAATCCCTTCTTCTTCTTTTTTTTTTTTAGTTTTTGTTAAAGTAACACTCTCTCCCCCCTAAACAACACTTTCACCCTCCACCAATACACTTCTAACCCCCCCCTAATCCACAATACAACCCCTTTAAACAACTACAACCCCCTCACCCCAATCACTTTCATACGACCTGTTCCTGATGCCAGTCACGTCTCTTTCTTACACAGCCTCTGTCAACACAATGTGATTGGCCTGTCAACACAGGCCAATCACATTGCTTGCATATGCCTGCTTCATGTCACGTTTTTTTTTTTTTAAATACCTCTGCAAAGGTGGAAATGGGCTTTAAATAATATACCACGAGGATGGTGTATTGACTCGGGCACAACAATGACACATGACTAGTGATGAGACCTTCACAGGAATTTATTTCAGTGCAAGGGACAAATCATCCGTTTGTGTGTTGTCGGGGGTTAAGCAGAGTATCCTCGTGAAAAATATACTGTATGTCCCACACCTAGAACAAAGCCTATCAGTGAAAACCCTTGCTTACTGTGTTTCCCCGAAAATAAGACACTGCCTTATATATTTTTTTCCCCCCAAAAAAAATCACACTAGGTCTTGGTTTCGGGGGATGTCTTATTTTAAATACTGTCACAATACCTGCAGGCTGCAGCTGTCCTGAAGCTCTCCTCTCTGATGCCGTCCACAGTTCTCTGTGGGATCCCCGCCAGGGAGCCACCTCTCGTCGCCAGGCTGGACTGCTCAGTCACCTCACCTCACCTCACTCCGACCCCACTGGCCATGCCGGGCTGTTGCCTGCTGAGAAATGTAGTTTTCTGACTGGCGGCAGCTCTCTAAGCAAAGGCTGAGGCAGACAGGTGTCTGCTTATTTCGTGACAGGGGCGGCATGCGGGAGCTGTGGCGTAGCGGGTGGTCCCCACCCTGTACTCTGGTTGCTCTCTGGGCCACCCCCAAACTAGGTCTTATTTTCAGGGTAGGTCTTATATTACAGAAATGTTTAAGAATAGTGCTAGGTCTTACTTTCGGGGTAGGTCTTATTTTTGGGGAAACGCGGTATTATTGTCTCGCAGTTCAATTCTGAGGTGATGAATGTACAATTCGAAACAATAAGCAATTCCTCACAAAAGAAAAATTGTATTAACACCTGTACAAACTCATCACCACAGACGTACAAGTCAAGACAGCTACTCTAAATCCACACAACAAATGTATCCACCTATGGCACAAACTAGGACACCGAAACCCAGAAGCCATTAAGGATATTATAGAGCGAGGCTTATCAGAAGACCGTACTGCCCTGCCGAATGCTCATGACATGCAAATGCAAGAATAAAACATCAAAAAAACATTGAGTTTTTAGCCATGTCTAGCAACAAATTCCAACAGAAACCAGGAATTATATGCACCGACAACGGAGGGGAAAAAATCAGTAAGGAAGTGGAATCATATCTGAAGAAACAGAGTATAGTAGACCTAACCACCACACCATACACTCCTCAAAATGGTGTAGCAGAATGGGAAAATGCATGTTGTCAGATACCAACCTACCTAAGAAATACTGGGGAGAAGCAGTCATGACTGCACCATACCTGCAGAACAGAATACCATCAAAAACACCCCATTTGAAATGTGGCATGGGCCTAGGGCACATTAGAGTTTTGGGATGTAAAGTTTTATGCATCTATTCCCAATGAGAAGCGATCCAAATTGGAGAACACAGCCATTGAAGATATTCTGATGGGCTTTAGTGAACAAAGTAAGGGATAAAGAATCCTCCACCCAAAGACTGACAAAGTGACAATAAGCCATAGCATCTATTTCGATGAGAACCCATCACTAGAAACCATGATCCCGGAGAGTTGTGAAGAGAATTTGCCCAGTGAGCCCGCAAAGGAAGCTGAGCAAAGTGAAACTGCACAGGAGTCAGAACAAGAGGTGGAACTCACAATGGATAAGTCAAGTTCTATGTTAAATTCTGTTGAACAACCTGAAATTAGAAGATCCACTCGGGACCAATGGAATACCACCCTGCAATCGGTCATATATTGCTAAGACACATCGCATACTCGAACCAACATCATGGTAAGACATAAAAAAATTACCAAAACATGAAGCCAATCAATGGATAAAGGCAGAAGAAGACATAAAATCACTTCAAGAAAATAAAACCTGGACACTCAAGAGCAAACCATTATCGACATTCAATATTGCTCATCGGAAGAAATGACTGCACATGCACTCACCAAGCCATTGCCAAATGATTGTTACAGTTTCCTTCAAGAGAAGATAAACATCCTATAGCAATTCATATGTTGTTGAGAAGGGGTGTTGGAAATGCAACAGCATATACTGTTTGTATTACTGACTGGGATTTGTCTTATGAGCTGTAGATGGCACTCTAGTGCAATGTTGGTTGCTGTGTATGTGCTTATCTTTGATACACCGGAAGTTCTTTTCTTTCTGTTTCCTTCACAATGCCGTATACATACATGTGATGTTCTTCTAAGCAAGTAAAACTTAATTCACCATTAATCAACATCTCATCTGAACACAGTGCTTCATCTAAACACATAACCAACACCCCTAAGCTCTTTTCTGTCTTCTTTCCTCTTTGTTGGGCACTGTTTTCCAAGATTTTAAATGACATTCCTCCTTCAAATTCCAGTTTTTAGAGTTCTCTTCTAACACGATTATGCACCATTAAAGTGTATTTCCATTTTTGAAGCCAAATTGGAATAACACCTATTTTATATTTATCACAAGATCCTCATTCACATGTCATAAGCTAGCAAAATATTTAAAAGATGCTTCTTGCAGTTTAAATTACTTTTACTTAGGATAGGGTTTCTACTTGGCTTCTTAGGGGTTAAAATTTCTACTTCTTCTTTGTGATGTTAGGAAGGGTTGTGAGGGGTGATGGGTTTAACCCCATCTGCACTGTGCTGGCTCATTTCAATATGATTTGTGAAGTAGATTTTAACACACTGTCCTAACAAAGGGGTAAACGCTTGAAAGCCTGGCTTCTGCATTGTATGTTGATGAGAGAAGCTTAATCCTGAAGTTTCAGTCCTAAGGTCCCTTTCACACGTGCTTTCCAATTAGATCCGCCGGTCAGTTTTTCGGGGACCTAATTGAAAGCCCGTTTTTGATTTATGGGCGGCTGGATCTAAATGGACGGGTGCCCATTTACAGCCGGTTACATCTGACTCCTGCCAGGTCAGGAAAAACAAACTAATCAGAGATCCGATTTGCCGGACTTGATCAGGCTGGATTGGGGGTAACCAGAGGTGCACAGATCCCCTCCTGATCGGACAGTGTGAAAAGGGCCTTAGTGTTTCTATAAAAAACAGATGGCTGGAAGGTGGTTAGAAAAATTTTAATCGGCCATGTTGCTCGCAGCAACAAAACATCTAAATGGTAAGAAATATTTTTTTAACCCCTTCATGACTGAGCTTGTTTTTAGTTTCTGTTCGTAAATGACTGACACACTTTTGACATTTTTGCTGTGTGATTCTTCCACGTCAGTAATATACTTTCTTACAAAGTGCACCCAGACATATTATATATTGTTTTTTAGAGGACAGATAGGGCTACATATTTATATCACATATGTGTGTCTAACGCCTCACTTAGGACAAATAAAATATAAAAAAAGAGAAAAAAAACGTTAAAAAAAACACTTTTTTCCCAGTTTTGATTTGTAGTATTTTTTTACAACACCAGCACAGCTAAAAAAAATGCAATAAATACATTCATTTATTTGTCCCTTATTTTTTTTTACACATTTTTTTTTTTTTTACACTTTTCACTTTTTTTTAAACTTAAAAATTGTTTTTTTTTAATTATATCAAACAGTCATTGTGAATTAATCTCACTGTTACTGCTTGATAAATTAATAAATTTTTGGTTATTATCAGGCTGCTTCAAACTTCAGAACAGCCGATAATAAGTTAGTGACACTGATCCTGCAGCAGTTCAGGATTCAGCTGT
>NW_017306696.1:842756-854476 GCF_000935625.1 Nanorana parkeri | reverse complement strand
TTTTTTACACATTTTTTTTTTTTTTTACACTTTTGACTTTTTTTTAAACTTAAAAATTGTTTTTTTTTAATTATATCAAACAGTCATTGTGAATTAATCTCACTGTTACTGCTTGATAAATTAATAAATTTTTGGTTATTATCAGGCTGCTTCAAACTTCAGAACAGCCGATAATAAGTTAGTGACACTGATCCTGCAGCAGTTCAGGATTCAGCTGTCACTATAGGTTTTCTGATTGTTGCAACAACGATCAGCAAACTGAAACATTCTTCTTCCAGGAATAGATACATTATAGGAATAGACACATTATGTATCTATTCATGAAAGAAAAAAAGAAAAAAAAGCCAGTATAGCTTGAGAGAGATATCTCTCTCGATCTATACGAGCTGTCAGAATGCCGGCAAAAGCCGGCATGTGTGTCCGCTTTGCTTTGACACTCAGACACCCGATATTAAAGGTATCGGGTGTCTGAAAAAGGTTAACCCTTTAATTAATGAATGCCTCTGTAGTAAGGGCAGCCATTAATGCATGTTAAAAGCTGATTCTCAGCGTTTAACAGCCCTCTAAAGAAGCAAATAACTCGTGACAAGTCATTTGGTCCCTTTGTGGCTGGACGTAGAGTGTACGTCTCCCGTCACGAAGGGGTTAATGATTACTTTTCATTATGCTGTGTGAATAGGACCACATAACAAGCAAACATATAGAGAGGTTTTCTTAAAGTTGACTGCAAAAGTGGAAATACACTTTAAGGAATAAAAGATTTACTTCAAAATGACTAAAAACAGTAGGTTTGTTACTGTGTAAATTGGAATGTTATTAATTCTGTTCTCACTGATTGTAGAAATATTATCTGTATTGACTAATAATGCATTTGTCTTCTCAAATACATTGTTTTTAGTTTTTAGTCGTCTTTGTGTTTCCTTTACAAGCACAAATGTAATGTGTTTGATAGTGTTTCTTTCTGCTACAGCAGTATTCCCACCTTTTGACTTCCCTAGTGGTTTGCTTGGTAGCGTTTCCGTTATAGTGAGCAGTAAAATAAGGGACATTGAAACTATGGCCTCATTTTATACTCCAGAAGCAGACAGAAATAAACCTGTCAGCTATAGCAGATTGCGTGCCTTGTGTACACCACAATGGCCTCATTGACATAAACATAGTCTTGTTGACTTTTATTACTCCCCTTATACACATTAATTAAGGGGGCAAAACTGCACTTAATAAAAAACACCTTATAAGCCGTGTATTTGTTTTGACCTTTTGCACACCTCCAAACAAGTGAAAGTTACACTTTCTCACATTTTAGTATGGCAAAAAATTTAAAAAAAAAAAAAAGAGTTTTTTAAGTTTGGGTTAAATATTTTTGTGACTCCTTTGTGTTTCACTTTACAAGACCACGGATACAGTGGGTCTTAAGTCCATGTTTTGAATCAACCTGCAAAACATGATTTAATGCCCTGTGTAAAAAAAAAATGAATAGCTATCATTTTTTTAGATATACTCTCTTATGAAGTGTGTGTAGAAGAGTTACATTCCTGTAGTTTTTGCTGCCGGAAAGTAGCTCAGTTCCACTTCTATGTAATTTAGGTAGTCCTTAGAGGGTCTTCTACACTGTGTGCACAATTATTAGGAAAGTATTTATTTTGACCAAATCACCATTTTTATGCATATTGTCCTAACTCCAAGCAGTATCAACTTCAATGCTTATTGGATTTAAGCATAACAGGTGATGTGTATATGTGTAATGAGGGAGGGCATGGCCTTAGGAGATCAACACCCTATAGCAAAGTGTGCATAATAATTAGGCAGCTTCTTTTCCTCAGGCAAAATGGGCCAAAAAAGAGATTTAACTGATTTTTTTTTTTTGTAAAAAGTCTTTCAGAGGGATGCAACACTCTTGAAATTGCTAAGATATTGGGGTGCGATCACAGAACCATCAAACGTTTTGTTGTGAATAGTTAACAGGGTCGCAAGAAACATGTTGAGAATGATAGATGCAAATTAACTGCCAAAGATTTGAGAAGAATCAAATGTGAAGCTACTGGGAACCCATTATCCCCCAGTGCTGTCATATTGCAGAACTGCAACCTACCTGGAGTGCCCAGAAGTACAAGGTGTTCAGTGATCAAAGACATGGCCAAGGTAAGGTAGGCTGAAACCCGACCACCACTGAACAAGACACATAAGTTAAAACGTCAAGACTGGGCCATGAAATATCTGAAGACAGATTTTTCAAAGGTTTTATGGACTGATGAGATAAGAGTGACTCTTGACAGACCAGAGGGATGGGCCCATGGCTGGATCAGTAACTTCGACTCAGACACCAGCAAGGTGGAGGTGGGGTATTAGTGGGCTGGTATTAATAAAGATGAGCTTGTTGGACCTTTTGAGATTGAAGATGGACTCAAAATCAACTCCAAAGCCTACTTCCAGTTTTTAGAAGACACTTTCTTCAAGCAGTGGTAAAAATCTGCATCTTTCAAGAAGACCATGATATGTATGCAGGACAATGCTCCATCGCATGCATGGAAGTACTCCACTACGTGGCTAGCCAGTAAAGGCCTTAAAGAAGAAAAGCAGTTAGCTCGAGATTATAACCTTTTAAAGGAGAACTATGGGGTTAGGGCTTTTCCCCATAGTTCTCCTTAGGGTAACGGGAGGACACAAACTAGCGTCCTCACGTCACCCTAAGCTCAGTATACCGCAAGCTACAGCTCGCGGTATACTGAGACACCGCAGCTGAAGCGGATCCCGACAATTATGTCTGGATCCGCCCAGCTGCGTGAGTGACAGCTGGCTCTGCCTATCAGATAAAGTAATATACATGTTAGAATGTCCCTGTAAAAAAGCATACATTGGGAAAACAAAACGGCAGTTACGCACACGCATAGGAGAACATCTAAGGGATATAAAAAACAAAGACACAGACAGTCCTATAGCAATACATTTCGCAGAACACCATAAGTCCTCACTTGAAGGCCTGAGGGTAAAAGGGATATATGCTCTAAATCTTCCACCCAGAAGAGGTGATTTTGATAAAATACTCCTGCAGAAGGAGAAGATGTGGGTATATAGATTAAATACCCTTTTGCCCTCAGGCCTGAATAATGAAATGAATCTGAATGTCTTTCTGTAAATAAATAATCCCTAGATAGAAAAAATAAGAATATAAATGCCTTCTTTAATGTATATGCCATTACGAACAATTACATCACTTCCCAGTTGTGAATTGACAACCTTTCATGGATGTCAGGAAAATGTTTATAAGTAAACACCTACGCTTGTAAAAATACTCTTGATAGGAGAGGATGAGAGGATCCGTGAATGTTTTTAACTATACATGACCCTCATGACACCAGATTCCGAAACACACACCCTGGATGTAATCTAAAAAGCAGGTGTGAAAGGGCTAGTTAAGTAAACCCACACCAGCCATCCGGAAGGTGCTGACGAAGCTCCGATGGGCGGAGCGAAACGCGTCCACTTTTGAGTGTGTGTAACACAAGCTAAGTGTATCCACACTAATGGCATTTACCTGACGGATAACTATGATTCCTGAACGGGAATAATGAAAATCTACATGCCTTGGAGTCGCCAAAAATCCCAAAGAGCAACGTTAGAGTGCTGGCAGAGTATCTGAGGACCAGGAGATTGGAAATCACCACAGATCAAACAACTGCCGGGGATAGCACCTTACCTTTTGGGACATTCTCGGATCTACAAACGGAGGTTCATGGATACAATTTAAGAACCGTAGAAGAGCAGTGAGATTAAGAACGCTCACGGAATAAACATACGCTGGAGACAGTACTGCTTAAATCGAAAAAGAAACCCACGGACTTAAAAGGACGAGAGGGGTAAGAGACGACAAAAAGTGAGTACGGTAGACAATTATATAATAACTGGTCCCGCACTAGTCTCCCCCTTAAATTCACTGTATACCAGGAGGAACCATATATGATGAAAAAGATTTTGGAGACCCTTCAGGCATGAATAAATAAGAGGACTTGGAAGTAAATCGGAAAAGATAGATCTTTCCCTCCGATGTCCACCTCTTACATTAACGCCAAACAGGAACTTAATTATGGAGTAGAAACAGGTGTAACATTGAAGATATTCCTACTTCAGGGAACTAGCAAGAAATAAAACACTGCCAAATCTGTTGGAATGCTTAGTTTGTATGAATGAATGGGAGTATGAGAGTCATGAACAACGTTGTTCTTTTAATAGTAATTTGAGAAGTGAATTAACAGACACCGGAAACATTATTTTGTAATCAATAAAGTTTATATTTTTATATTTAAAACTATAGGTCTCGGTCAATTTAACCTTCTTCTACAGTGTTTTCTCTGGTAAAACACTGTTACCCCCTTTTTTTGTTCTGACTACTTTTGGTTATATGACCTTGATGACCTATTGAAATGATTTATTAAATATTAAAGGGGATACTCAAGGTATATCAGAACTCCAGGGAACAACCCCCCTTTTTTTCCGGGGGCTATATTGGTCACTGATTGTGTTTTTAAAAGTCAGAAATGTTTATTTGTAAATTATTCTCACTTTAACAGAAGTGAGATGAGGAAATTTTCATTTTCCATTTAGTTGCATAATAATTGTGCACACATAGATATTCTCCTAATAAAGCCAAAACCTCACCTTTTTACTTAAATATTCAGGTTTGAGGTTTATTAACATTTTGGATTGACCGAGAGCACTGTAGTTGTTCAATAATGAAATAGATCCTCAAAAATGAGGTGTGCTGCGCGCTCATGTGCTGACTAGGACTATTGATTTGGGTGGGCTTAAAGAAGACCCCTTTCTTGTAATATCTATCCTCGTCCGAATTCACCTAAGTCAAGTTGTCATGCATGCACGGGAAGAATCAGACTGACACGCTGTATCAGATGCAAAGATACTTCTGCTTTATTACACAGGTCACAAAGCTTATATAGATTGAGGAAGGGGAGTTCTCGTGGTTAGTATGGATACATGCTTCAATGCTTTATTAGGTATTGCGTTTAGTACAGATAATCGCTTAATACATTTTAGTTCCTTTATAAGGTATTCTTCTATATCTTCCTCTTTCATCTTTACTCTTGTCAACAAGGGCGTAGGACAAAATGGAGGCGCCATCTTAGTTTCTTCAAGCTGCACACGAAGGGAGGGGTTGAAGAGCTAGAGAGTAAAATATCTTGGCATGGATGGGAAGGGGGTTTAACACCGCGGATGTCAACTGGTTAAGGAAAATGACACACATATAGATAAACATATCAGAAGAGAACAATGGACATTTTATATCATGTTTTATATCCATCACACTATGCTGATAGGAGAAGGCAAAGTAAGCACAGAGTTTAATTTATTGGTTTGGGGGCAGACGGGTGACCAGGCGTTACTGCTTACCTGGAGCAGAGAAAAGTCAGGGCACCAGCTTCACTCTCCCAGACTGTCAGGGCTGTGTATATGTTAGGAATGGATGATCATAAATAAATGTTCTTCCAATCCTCTTGCATAGAATTGTGTTGTAACTGTAATGTCGCCCCATATTTTGTAAAGTGATGTGCAAACTGTTGGCGCTATATTAATCCTGAATGATAATAATGTCATTTGGCAGCTAAAACAGCTTCCATACACCATATATAGTTTGACTGTACTAAGTTTGTATTTTTTGTAAACTGAGATAGGGCTACAGGAAGAAGTGGAGTGTAGATGGCAGTATGTCATTTACTGGGGGTGTGTCAAGCCTAAACACACAGTTATAATACAAGAGTACACTAAACTGCAGAGGGCCTGGAGCTCATTCGATATTATACTTGTGGCTGAAAAGATGTTTTTTTTTGTGAAAGAATGAACCCCATACTGACATGTTGGTGGAAAAGCTTGGGAATATGTTATGTCATATTTTATTGTGCTGTAAAAAGCTGCAGTGTACTATTGGGGCAGCTCGGTGGCTTTGTGGTTAGCACTGTTGACTTGCAGCTCTGGGTTCGGAATTTAAATCTAACCGAGATCATCATCTTGAAATTTTGTGTGTTCTCACCGTGTCTGCATGGATCTCTTCTGATTGTTCTGATTTCCTCCCATAATCCCAAAACATACTGCTAAGTTAACAGACTTTCACCTGAAGTCTTCCTATACACTAAGTAGGTGCACACACCATAATGGAGTATGGTAGAGACATGTGAAATGTAAGATTCTTCAATAGAAAGGGACTGCTGTCAATTCATTTTTTTGTTTCTTGTCGTTTGAGAGACAGAGTCTTGCCACTTCAGGTTATATTGTTGCCTATAGAAGGATTTGACACTGCAAAAAAAAAAAAGATAAACCTTTCCACTACCAGCATGCATCAGTTTTTTATCTAGTGTCATAGGATGGACATCTTTTTCTACAGCTCTGCCATGTTAAAACTAACTGATTTTTTTTTTCCTACCTCCTTTTTTTTTTTAGTTGTGGTTTTTTTTTTTTTCTTCTTCAATTTAATACTCTTCTCTACAATGATGCTGAAGCTGTGACTTTTAGATAGCAGCTATCCATTGTGGTCGTCCTCACCCTGGTTTTTGGAGTAGCACATTCAGACCCCTCTGGACTTAGATGTGGAAGAATAGCCTAAAAGTGTTTTTCAGACTCCGTTCTAGTAAACAGAGTTTTCTGTGGTCTTCGTGCCTCCTGGACTCTGCATTCCTCCTGTCCTTAAAAGGGTTGCCCTTGAGGAGTAGCAGTCTACTGCTATTACTTCTAAATTGCCTTGTTGGCTCTTATTTATTGAGTGTGCACCACTCTGAAACTAGAGAATTAGCCTATTTTGTTTCTACCGGTGCTATTTCCAGCCTTGGGTCATTTAAAACTCCAATGTCTGTAATAATTTTTCCTTTTTTGACCCGATTTTTTTTCTCAATGGTGAGAGTTGGCAACCCATTAATGGCTGGCGTGTGATGGGTAGATCACGCCCCCACCATGCCGCCCTCTACCTGAAGTGCTCTTTCCCACATATTGCAGGGAAGTGGCATGCTTTTCTGTGTGTTCCTTCTCTTGCCTCCCCACCAGATAGGGGATGGGGGAAGAAGAAATATCACCCCCAGCCAGGGGATGTAAATGCCGGCGGCAGCTTGACGTAGGTGACGTGTGTCACGGATCGGGGCTCACAGGTATTAACTGGAATCGGGTATGTGGACCCTTTCTACTACACTGGCAGGGACACTTAGGGAAAAGGGTCCGAGCAGTGTAGGCTGACGACTCCCAGAGCTGGAGTACAAGCAGGGAACAGTAGTGGAAGGCAGAGAGACTGGTAGGTCAAGGTACTAGGCAGGGTGCTGCAATGCTAGGTAGGTGGCATCGGGTCCCCCAGGATCTGCACTCTAACGGCCAGCCAGTGTTCACCAGATCTCCTGATGGTGGAGATGGGCTTGGCTGCGTGCTGACCCCAGGTCACAATCCCTAGGTTTACGCAACTCACTTAACAGCCAAGAATGGTTGACAAGGCCAGAGTTCTGGACAGGTTGCAGACACGCATACAAGGGACAAAACAAAGGTCAGGGACAGACGGAGGACCAGGAGTTCCAGGGACAATCTGAAGACTGGTATTTCCACGGAATGGCCAAAGGATAGGGACAGACAGAAGACTGGGATCACCAAGGACACATTTAAAGTTCAGGGCAGACTGAGGACAAGGATTTCCAGGGACAAGCCAAAGGTCGGTACACAGGAAAATTTCAAGGAATTCAGGTTCATCCGCAACCGGGGGGCTCGGCATCTAGCTTGGGAAAGCCTTGCTCAGGCAGCATGTCGTTCGCTGCCCTGGGTTTAAATAGAGACAGCAAGCAGACTGCATTGATTGGCCAAGAAGCTGCATAAGAAACAGCAGGAGAGGTCGGCCGACGCCTAAAGCTGCCAGACTGGTGCAAGAGCGCGTCAGGCACAAAGCACATGCCTGGAGAACTACAAGCAACAGCCCTGCATGCCTGCAGAACCAGGGGTAAGAGGTCTGCATATACTTGTAGTACTACAATTAACAGCTCAGCTGCAAGTCTTCAGCTGAACTGTGACAATGTGTGCACAATGCATTACCAACTACTGACCCTTGTATCCTGTGTCGCTACTGACCTCGAACTCTACTTACTACTGAACTCTGCATTACTTCTAACCCCTGCACTCAGCGTTACCAACTACTAACTTTTGACCTCTGTGTTACCTCTTACCCTTGTGCTCTGGTTTACGTATTCCGGACCTCTGCACTCTTCAATACATACTACTGCCTCTGAACTCTGCGCTACTTCTAACCCCTGCACTGTTGTAAGCAAAATGTATACTGCTCTTACAGGCTAAACCCAGCTGACCAGCCAGCCAGCCTGGCCAGATTTAGCTCAGCCAGCCAGGCAATATCTCAAGCCAGGACCAGCCACTGGGGTCAGAACTCGGACCAGCATTGGACCACCCTACTAGAGGGTCATCTGATCCAGATTCTGTTGGACAACACCATGGGCAACGCTACGACAGTGGCATACAGCAATTATCAGAGATGAAACAAAAGTCTCACTGCGACGCTAGGTAGAGAGGATCCTGTTCTGGGCAGAATGTCGCATTCCAACCTTGTCAGATGTGTACATACTAGGCGCAGAAAATTGTCGTTTGGCAGCACCTGGATCCTGGGGAGTGGTTCCTACGAACAGAGATGTTTCAGAATCTGTTTTGCATATGCATAACAACAAACTGTTAGCAGTGGATGCTTAAGCGGCACTGTGTAATCTGTAAACCCTGATATATGCCTTTCCTCCCCTGAAACTTCTGGATTCTGTGAAGCAGACAAGATGGAGGGAATCTTATGTCCCAAGGACCAATTTACTATTCTTCACAGTTGCTGACTTTAACTGTATGACTGTTGAAGCCCAGGTTCTGAGGGACAGGGGCATCTGAGTCTCTGGTTCCAAGGATGGCAAAAGCTAGAAAATGTACTTCTCTCAAGGTCTACAATCGGATGTGAAAGGCATACTTCCCTTAGTGTGAGTCTCGAGGCCTCTACTGTAGGAGTCTGGATGTGGTTCGGAACACCATGGAGGTTTATTTCTCACCTGCTGCTTTTTTCAGGATGACTGCTTCCCTTTTTGTAATCCTGGATGGGCCCAATAAGGTTGCACTGGCTTCTTGTTCCCACATATGTAGGTGACTAAGACACACTATCATCCAAGCTTAAGGTCTCAAGGATTAGGTTCCATCCTTTTCTGTCAAGGCATATTCTACTGGATCAGTCAGTGGTTCTTGTACTTTTTCAGCATCAAACATGTTTCCTAGATTTGCAAGGCTGCTACCGTGTCTTCTGTTTGCCAAAGGTCTTCCAAAGGCTCTTTAAGCTACAGGCATTCCCAAGTTATTTATTGTTCTCTTGGGCCTGTAAGCAGTGGTCTGCTATTTTTCCCACCCCTCAATCTGATTGCTTTTGGATGTCCCAGTGGTTTAAAACTTCCTACATCCCCAAATGACCAAGAAAAAAAAATAGGAATAGGATTTTTGTACTCGTCACAAAATCCTTTTTTTCTTTAAGGCCCCAACCCTCTGTGTTTATGATCATGCTCTCAGTTCTGCTTGCTTCAAAACTGAGCTGTACTGGGAGGGGTTATGCCGGACTGACCTACATTTTTTTTATTTTTTGCCAGTGTCCAGTTCTTCTGTAGGCGGCATTATAACCCAAAGGTTTAAAAGCCAAGTTTAGCTTTTGGACCATGTTTTATGTTACACCCATATTCATAACATGAAACATGGTCAACACACACACACACACACTCTCTCTCTTTTTCTCCTACAGGCTAATGTTGATTTTTAAATTTGGCACTGCTGTGCATTCACAGATCCTTTAATAGCATCTGTGAATGGATAAACTGCAAGGGGTAGTTGTATTTCTTAATGGAATACAAGCGCGGTGACGTCACCACACTTGTAGTCCAGTCTTCCTCTAGCTTCGTCTTATGAAAATTCATGACCCAGCTAGCTATCCCTAGTCATAGCCAAATAATAGCTCCTGCTCCAAGACTTGCCCCTTTTATTTTTGATAGAAATAACATAACGTAGTGAGGAAAGCATACGTAACATTTGATGTCTGACCGATTCGGTCACGAGGGCCATATATAAAACTTGTTGATTAAATTGCTATATCTGGAATACAAGTTATCTGGAGATTTTTTTTTAACATAGTGAACATTTCTGCTACCGATATGGTGGACTTTTCCCCAAAACAAGCTGTTGTTGTTGTTGTTTATTTGGTCATTCCAGCACTAAATTCTTGCAAATATTCTTGTGCTTGTAATGCAAAATTACGGGTGCCTGTTGTGTGTTGTATTTTTTTGTTTTGTTTGTGTTTTTTGTTTTACTTTTGTCACAGATATACTTAAAAAATATGGGACTAGGTACCTGGAATGTCACCTATTAGAAGTATGCAGGGTGTGATGAGCCTGCAAAGGGTGTCAGGGCGATACATACATTTATAACTGTCACCAGCCAAGACAATTTGAAAATATTTTATCACCTGCAGCCAGCATTTTTGTGTTCCTGGTGAAAGGTTAATTGTAACCACTGCACAGTGTTGGCTGCAGCTTCTGTGTGGTCCCCCAGGTGCAGGCCCTGTTTATTTGACATGTGGAGATGAGAAAACAATACTCTCCTCATCCTTGCACGTACAACTAAAAGGTACACATGCAGTCAAACGGCATTTTCACATCCACTCTTTTCTCACAAAAACAAGTCAAAGTTGTCAGACTTGAGCTCCCACTTGGTAAGGCACTGTTTGCAAAGGTGATGGACACATGGAGTGAGATTTCCTGGTATAAGAATGAATGATCTCACAGCCAAGTATTCCATTATCACGGGCCCTTACAATGCATTGAATACCAGTGCTATAATTGAACTTCCTTGCAGAAATTTCTCATTTTAGTGTCTTTATAGAGCATAGTAAAAACACAGATGTGAAAGCAGATAATGCCAGCTAACTGTGTCTCATTTTAACATTTTCCATACCTGCTCATAAAGCTTTATCCTGCCTGAGCCCAGTTTTATTTGGGAAATCAGCACTTTTATGCAGCAAATCAGAGCTGGAATTGATCCCAAAGGTGTCTGAAGAAAGAAATTACTTTTACATCCAAAATCTTTCCTTGGGGGGGAATCACAATTCATCTATAGTGCTTAAATATCCATTTATTATGCGGTTTTCTGCTTCGTAGGTGGGTATTTAGGGTGGCTTTAGAACATAATCACGCCATAAGTTTATATCCCACATTCTCGTATAATGCTTGCAATTCATAAGTCAGGACAACTTTTTAAAGCCTGGATCAGTTTCTAGTCCACTGGGATGGCTTGACCCATGGAAAACATTTAATCTCTCAGTTTCTTTAATATAAACTGATTGTTTCTAGGAAGTGTCTGCTAATGGTAATGTACTAGCCATGTAATGTATTTGTAACTCATACTCTGTACGAAGACAATATTTTTCTACATATACACTCTCTGCATCTGATACCTCCCATTTCACCAAGTGTAAATGACAGTCTGGCAGTAAACAGCTACTCTGGGACACTTTCGGGACACCACAAATAGAAGGAAAATTGATCTGACATGTTGGAATTTTTTTGGCAACTTTATTTTCTTCTCCATTGTAATCTCAGAGATAAGCCTGGCTCTTGAATATATTGCCTGTACCCAAAAAAAGCTATATGTTTGCACATAGGTATGAGGCATGA
>NW_017306696.1:811436-842727 GCF_000935625.1 Nanorana parkeri | reverse complement strand
GCCAGTGTCAAATCTTCCTGTGGGAGCCAGTATAATCCAAAGGCTTAATGGATACATTAAGGGACAGTGTGCCCTATTATTTACCTGATTCTCGTAGGTAATATATGTATTATCTGCTGGGCTACAACAGATAAGTTAATACATTTTGTAGTTCTAATGTCTTTATTTGTTTTCCTTAATTTTGCAGTTGGCAGCTCGTGGGTTCAAGAATCCTAATGTGCCTTCTAATGCAGGTGGAGCAGCTCCTGGCTCTCCCAGCCATGCCATCCATGGAGATATTGGGGGTTCTCCAGTCAGAGGGCAGTCTCATATAAAACCAAGTGCACCAGCAATCTCTATGACCTCTGCACTGAGGAATGTAGGAGCCGTAAGTTTACGTCACCATCACAAGATCATGTTTGCCCTCAGATTTTACTGTTAGAATTTGTTTTAGCATACTGTGCATTTTTTAGCAATTTAATTAGTATTTGGAACCTTTTACACATACACAGTCTTATTAACAAAGGATTTCTTATACTTAAGTACTGATCCTTTAAGGAACCCTGTCACTATTCTTTCAAAGGCATACCTGTAAAAGAGGACTATGAATACTCGCCTTTCCTGCTGCCTGCGCTGCTGAATGCCATTCTAATTCAGAGAAATGTTAATGTCACCTCCACATCACTAATCTCTCCTGCACTGACACGAAGATCAGCAGTAGGAACCATTGAGAGCCCAGGAGATTCAAACTCCTAGAAGTGTTGGTTTCCCTGCGGACTTTGAATATACATTTTTCAGCTTTCATGGCACGGGCAGCAGGAAAGGTGAATATTCACAGTCTTCTTTTACAGTTATGCATTGATTTGAAAAACCTAAGTATAGTAACAAGGTCGCAAGTGCTAGTCCTTAAGTGCAGTAATTCATAGGTTACTGATGAAGTCAGAACACCACAAGGTAGATTCTAATCAGTTTTTCTGGATCATTGCCCCTAAAATGTATTACTAAAGATAGAAAACACTCTTTGAATAAGGTGACTAGTTTGCAGGAAAAAATATCATTCACTTTTATGCAAGTTTACAACTTAAAAAAATGATGGAGGTTACCTGTGCCTTAGTCTTCATTGAATGCAAATGCAGAACTGAGCTCAGAATACATTATTTTCATAAACTAAACGTGTACTGTACACAGGAACACAGTAGTATATCTCTGTTTAGACAAGTTTTCTTCTGAAATGTGTTTCTTTGTTTTTCTCATGAAAGGTTAATGTAGAGACAGAAATCAGGGACATCACCGAAGACCCCCAAAAAACAGAAGCCTCAATCCAGGTTAGAGCTCCTCCCTTTACTTTACCACTACCATATTAATGTCAGTCAGACTAATGTTGCAGTTGTTTTAGCCCCTTTTTCACTGGGGATCCTGTTCAAATTTAAAGTGCAGTTCCACTTTTGCATTCAAATTGGAGAAAACCCCTCCTATATGTTCGTTTTATGCTCCTATTCACACAAGCATACCGACAAGGATTTTTTTGACCTCATTAGATGTTTTGCTGGCTGAATCCAAGTTCTTCTGGTCACCTTTTACAGTGACCTGCCTTATAGAAAGACTGAGGACAGAAATGTGTGGAATTTGATTCTCTAACATATAATGTAGAAGCCAGACTTGTAATCCGTTAACCCTTTGTTAGGACGCTGTTCAAATTTACTTTACAAATTTATAACGAAATTGGACAGCACAGTACAAATCGGGTTAACACACACCCCTCCTAACATTACAAAAAAGATAAACCAAGTAGTAGTTTGAACAAGTAAAATGCAAGATGCATTTTTTAAAATATTGTCTTAGCTTACGTGATGTGAATGGGAACATGTATCAAATATAAAATGGTGTTATCCCAGTTTGGCTGCAGAAGTTTAGTGTAGAGACATCAAGTTGCTCCAGCATCACCTAGATCAGGATAGCAATGACTATGTAGCACAGACAATTGGGGTGAATTTCAGCATCCCCAGCAGCCCTCTGGATATGACACATGGATAATTACATATAACAAAGCTGGCCCAATGTAAGTTTAAAGCATACATCATTCCAGGAGTTGAGCTTTAAGAAAAAGCATGTTTGTTTGTTTATTTTTTGCTTTGCTTGGCAAACTTATAGTGCACCTATGATCTGCAATAGTATGTGATGAACTCCCAGTAGGGATACTTGTGACAGACACTGCAGAGGAGGAGGGGTTTACCCTTCTGTAACTCATCACTGTATAGTACAGTAGAGGGCCTAGGAACACCCAAGGAGATCACTGCATTTGCAGTGTAGGAGTGGCAAAGAGAGGTCCAGTCAGGTCCATATAAGTGTTCGAGTATGGAGCATGCATGCACAGTGTGCCTATCCAGACGCAGTGGATATGCGCCTGGACCTACAGCAACCTGCATCAGCCTTGCTAAAGGTCAGCAGTGTGGGCTTTTAGAAAATGCCTAACCTTGCTAAAACATTCCCTGTACACTCGCTTTCAAAGCCTGTCTTGCATGGTATCTGGCCTCGTTCTGAAAAGATATATTCATCCCTTCCAAATATTTTGCCCAGCAATATCTTATAAAGGGGGTTTGCTAAAGTGGGCTGTGTACACCCAGCCAATTCATGTGTTAACAAGATTTTAACTATCCCTGTAGAGGACAGTGCAGTGTTTAGGGACCCTGCAGATAAGAGTCTAGGAGCCCTATGCAAGGCCTTGTTGTTCCTTGTAGGCCCTGCTTTGCAACCGTCTGTTACGACCATGTCCGTCTGCCAGACTCTAGCTGTCTGGTCCAAAGCCATGGATCAGGATCCTGAATTTATACTAAAAGATAGCCTGTCCTTCAACAATTGGAGTTCCTGTTTGTGTCCCTGCGCTATTGTGTCAATAGGTATGTGAATACAATTTGCTAAATATCCAAAATAGGTCTCCTTTTGGTGCATATGTGGAGGAAACTAAAGAAAGCTCTATCTGTCCCCAAAAAAGGGTATAAAATTCATTTCAGTACAGCGCTGCATGACGGAATAAATGTCAGTCAAAGTACCGCAGCGCTGAATACTGAAAAATGGCCTGGATGGGAAGGGGGTTTAACACCGCGGATGTCAACTGGTTAAATGTTGATCTGAGTAGATTCCATTAAATAAATGTGTTGTGTGTATGCCCTTTGCTGTGGGCCTTTTTGGCAAATCCTTGGATGCCTTAATCAGTAAAGTCATGGGGGGAGTACCCTTTTGCCCCAGAAAAACAAGGCCAAAACTCCAGGGGATAAAATTCCTGCTCCTGAGACAAAAAAAAAAAGTTTTTTTTTCCTTTAGTTTCTCTCAAGCCTCCTGGTTTAAGTCTAAGTCTGGAACTCATTCCTGCCATAAGTCCTGGACCACCGAGTACCAAGACCTGGACCCGTAAAAGCCCCCTCTCAATAAGGGGGCATCTGTTAGCCTTTGCAGCTATCTGATCCCAGGACATTTCAGGCACTTGGGTGCACAACGTTGTGTCCAGGGGCAATAAGCTAGAATTTTGATCCCTACTTCCACCCTGCTTATGTTGTCAAAAGGTGAGCAGCTCTTCACGTTGTTCTAGTGCAGGAAATAGCTTCCTCTCGATGGTCTGGATGGTGCTCACAACTGATTTAAACCTGTCATGCTGCAGAGTAGTCCTGGGTACTTTCTCGCTACAAGGGACTTGGTTGTCAGAGGAAGCTCAGCTTTTGATCAATATCGCAAGGATTTCCCATTCAACTGTCGCTAGACAGATGGACATCCAGGCCTAGGCAGATCCTGGCTTAAATCATAAGGCTCTGTAAGCTATGGATCCCTCTCTGTTGTTTTGTTGATTTTCTTGGGCCTGTTAGCAATTCGTTGCTGTGTTGCCCACCACTCAGTTGGACTGCTTTTGGATGTCCTAAGGTTCCAGAAAATATCTCCTGTGTCCCATAAAGTATGATTAAGAAAATAGGATTTATTTAATTACTTGTAAAACCCTTTTGCTGGTGTACATTATTGGACACAGGTCCCTCCCCTCTGTTTCTTATGGTCCACTCCTATTCTTTATTGCTACAAAACTGAGGTTTGTTGAGAGTGGGAAGGGTTCTACTGGACTGTCCTTTTATAGCTCCTGATTGCAAGCTTTCCATCTCCTGGAGTCAGCGGCATAACCTAAAGTTCCAGACTACTTCTCCTGTGTCCCATAATGTACTCCAAAAAAATTATTTTACAGATAAGGCAAACATCCTATTTTTCCAATGTTTCTGTATATGCTATTTTTTTAACTTGGCTGTTTCTTCTTTAATATTTATGGAACTGTCAGATTATATTGTTTTTGTGCGTTCAAATTATTTTGTTCTTTTTTTATATGTAGCTTTGATTTAACAATAACCAGAGAAAATATAATATCACTAATACTATCCAAAAGTATTGGTAATCTGATTTTAGTAGATATTCAGTTTGTATGGCCTTTATTACATTTTCAGGCCCATAATGTGTTTCAATCTGCGTGTTTCATGCAAACTTTATAAGGTCAACCCCGCAACAAAACGGTTAATAAATAATGACACATAAAGTAACTATATTTACAACGGTGTATGCATCTTATAATAAATAGAAATGTTGGAACATGGGCTAGTCATTGTGTAATTCTTTTTATTTTAGGATGAAAAACGTCAAATACTTAAGAGATTAAATAAGAACCTTAAAGCTCAGGAAAAAGAGGAATGTGTATTCAAGGATGTCGAGGAGAAGGCCCAGAAAGTGAATATGGAGGATCCTTATCAGAGTGGGGAGCCAGTATCTGTCGATCGGAAGAAATGGCAGCCTGAACCCCCTCCTGTGATTCCTCTCTCGCAACTTACTCTTTTAGAGGACACTTTATATGCAGGTGAAAGTAAGCTGCCAGCAGCTACCTGAAATACTGTACTCCCATGAAACACTAGTATTACCCCTCCCAGTCAATCATCATTCAATCTTATGGTCCTAAGAATCAGGTTCTACACTTTACATACATACAGTGTGTATATTGTCATGCACACATTTTTTCTATTATATTCTTGAGCGCAGTGCCAAATTTAGATATCTGATTAGGGTGTTCCTATACAGCGTCTGTTTTTGATTGCTAGTTAGTCCTTAGCGCGGTTCCACAATTGTTTAATCGTATAGAAGTGCATGGGAAGGAAAGCTACCCGTAAATACAGTCTTTCAGCATGCCTTCAGTTATACATGAAAACATTTTTTTTTAGGAACATAGTCTCCAAAGTTCAGTGTCCAGACAGTGTAAAGGCATCCACCATGCTGTCCTTAATAGTCTCTTAAGCATCCATGCATGTCCAGACATAACACCTGACTGGTTTCACTAGCCCATACCAGCTGCCTCAGAGGTGTTTGCTCTGTCAAGACTCACACTACTAGATCTGTGATTGCTTTTTTAGGCTTTTTCGCATCAGGCAACTGTTTTTCCCAGATTTGCAAGGCTGCCACCTGGTTTTCTGTTACACGTTTTCAAAGTTTTACCAGGTAGTGGTTCCGGCATCTTCTGAAGCCAGCTTTTGTTGTAAGGTCCTCCAAGAAGCTTTTTGAGCTGCTGGCAGTACCTAGTTAGTTTCTAGTTGGGCTTGTTATTATTTTGTGTGCTGTGTTGTCCGCCCCTTTGTTAAGCTGCCCATACACCTTACGACTATCGGACGATTTTCGTATGTAATTGTGTTTTCATCCGATACTCGTAAGATTGATGGGCAGTGTACAACCGCAAATACTGTACAATCGATCGACTTTTGACTAACCAGTAGGTTAGAAAACTTTGGTCGTTCGTACGATTTTCGCATGGTAGGTGGCATTTCCGTACGTCAAAATTTATACCATTTACACTGCTCATGCGCCAAAAAAAATATTCGTCCAGGTGCTTTTTTGTTTTTTAATTACTGCTGATTGAACCTTGCGATAATCTGGGCAGGATGGGGCCGCCATATGAAAATCGTATAACGGTTCGATCATCAGACGAACAGTTTTGTCTGATGATCGCAAGGTGTATGGGCAGCTTTAGACTACTTTTGGACATCACTGAATCTTGTCTCCTTCCATAAACGAAAAAGAAAATAGGATTTTTGTACTCTTTGTAAAATCCTTTTCTCAAGTTCATTTAGGGACACAGGTCCCAACCCTTGTTTATGGTCTTGCTCGTGGCATTCCTTTGTTTCAAAATGAAGGCATGATGGGAGTGGGAGGGTTTTTTTTTTTACCAGGCTTGTCACTGTTTTTGGTTTGCCATTGTACATATACTCCTGTAGGCGGCAGTATAATCCAAATGTCACTGAATCTTGTGATTTTTACAGTGAGTATAAAAGCGCTGTTTTTTTTATTTTTTATTACAGTATAAAGGGTAAAAAAAATATAGATGCTTGCAGAGGGCTATAACTTCTTTTACTTGGTTTTATGAGGAGCTGTGCAGTTAAACTCCACCTAATGTATCCTTTAGATAGGTGGGCAACTGGTGGCGAGTAACTCTTAAAGCCTGGCTAGTAGCTCAGGACTTGAAATTTTGACCCCTGCTTTAGAATATCTGTTGCCAACGTCACAGCTTAAAATCAGGTATGGTAAGCAAGAGCTGGATTGATAGGAAGTGTTGGTTACCCTACCAAGCTGCTCAAGTATAAGATGCCACCACCACTGGTGTCCATCCAAAATAAAGTAGTTTCTTAATACTGGATTGAGTTTTAATGAGTTTTTGTTTTGTAGATTACAGAGAACATGCATCCTCAGTGGGCTGTATTCACCAAATAGTTTGGCCTGCTGAAGCAACCTATCAGGACAGAGAAATAGGACGTGACATTATTTTTCAGTGTGCGCATTCCAGAGCCATTCTCTTTCTTACGCATCTTCCCAGTGAATAGCGGACTCCCAGTCTTTGAGATAGCCGAGACAGCCTTGCAACTTAAGGCTGGGTTCACACCTAGGCGTTTTTCCGCGCTTTCGTACTCGCGGAAAAACGCTCAAACAGGGACATGCCATTATTTTCAATGTGCATGGTTCCCATCTGGGCGGTTTTCCGCGAGTACGAACGTGCGGGAAACCGTCCTACACCCAAAGAAGTACATCTTTGGGGCGTTTTGGTCGGGCGGTTCCATTGGGATACAGCCAAGCATCCCTCGGAAACGCGCGGTTTTTTTACCGCGAATCGCGGTAAAAAAAACACGCGAAAAACGTGCATATTCAATCCGCCTAGGTGTGAACCCATCTAAAGACCTAATCGGCAGCATTGGCTTCCATATCTTTGTCTTTTGGCAGTTTGCTTTTAAATGATTCTTGTTAATTTTGTGGTGGAAGTGACAGCCTTGCTGGACTATTTTATAGTAAAACACATATACTTTTTTCATAATGTGACATTTGCATACATAAGAGATATGCTTTAGTTATCATGCATTCTCTCTTTTAGATCTTACAGTTGGTGGTGTAATAAAACTAGATGACGGAGATCGCCAGAGACCTGCATGGGGGAAGAGTCCAGCAGAATCAGTTGTGAAGATGCTGGGTGAAGCACAGCTCCAGCTCCAGACTGAGATGCTGCAAGCCACTAGTGGTAAGAGGCTGGCTTAAGCACCTGGAAGACTAAACTAGCCAACTAGACATTCAGAAGTCTACCATTTACTAGCAGATTCAAGGTTGTAGAGCAGGACATTACAAAGGGTGAACGCTGCTTGGTTCTGTAAATTTAGATTGTGTATTTTACAAGGGTGACATTAAATGCCTGCTTGAGTGCTAATCCTATGTAAATAAATGTTATTGTGGCAGATATGAAGTGTAATAGCAGCCACATTTCTTTTTTTCCATACTGGAGAAAAGAAAGAAACTTTGGTTTGCATTGCTGTTTGTGAACTTAAAATGTGGGGAAATTAACCCACACTTTCTGGTTATTGTACCATCATCACTGTGCAGGAAGTGAGGAGAATCTTTCCAAAAGGGGACACAATCGGTAATAAAGACCTAAGAGGTACTCGTCATTTCTCTTTGTACTAGAAGTAAGTATGTTTATCGCAGTTTCTCATATGGAGGGATTCCCCCCCCTTCATAGTTCTGTAACCATTGACACTGAGACACAGGAAGTGTGAATCTCCCCAGTATGGAAACCATACAGAGGCCCAAAACTACTTTTTGTAAAAACAAGCTTGTGACTTGAGTTGCACTTTAAGTTTGACAGACGCAGCTTTTTATGTTTTTTTTTTGTTGTTAAGGAAGTATAGTTATGCTTTACATCTTTAGTTCCGTTCTTGCCTGTTCTTTCTTTTCTTCAGCTGCTCAGAAGTTCACGAAGAGTAATGTCTAACTCTACCACAGCATAATGACTTAAGGCTGTCATAATAACAAGCATACAGTAAAGCGATGTAGCCAAGCATCATTCAACACACACCAAAACTTTGATCACTTAAACATGAAAAAGCAAAACATTAGCTGCTTTCCATACCTACTTTGCTGCTCATTGTTTGCTCCAAAGCCTTATGATGGTAAACTGACAAAATGAAGCATTTGTTTTATTTGCTGTGCCTTTCTCAAAAGCTTCCCTTTTACATTACAGCACATGCAAATATATTCAGCAGCGGGCTCTGTGAAGGTGATGGCACGTAAAAGCCTTTTACTGTTTTATATTATGAAGTGCTGATATGTGATGGTATTATTGGTTGGCACTATTAACTGCTAACGTAATGATTGTGATCACAGAGGCCGGTCATCTGGGCCTTGTCTGTTTTTATCATAACTTTCCGGTGTTAATAAAAAATAAGATAGGTTTGCTATTCATGTTAAAATCAAACTGATCAAGTATAAGGTTGTCTGAGAGTAGACGTTTTGTGGTGTTCATTGCAAGCAATCAGATTTTTGTATATTGTACGGTGTTTGATGGGTTGCTAGTTACCAATGTTTATAAACGAGGTGGTGTTCAGAATTGCCTTTGCTGGTGTGGACCACCTCTGTGTGTTTATGTACCGGGCAGACTGATTTTGTTAAAAAAAAAAAACACTAACGCTCAGTAAACACTTTGATTTGTAGGTACTCTTCACCCCAAACAAGTTGAAAAGGAAACACCGTCAGAGGACCAGGAACCATGCAAAAGTTCGTCTGTGGACATGGACACTTTAATCTCACCTTCTGCACAAAGAGATCCTATGGCCGAAAATCCGGCTTCCTTAGACACGGTTTCCATATTCACCACTTCTGACGAGACTGAGGGCCAACTCTGCGGTAAGGAACATTGATGATTGAGGACTAAACTCTATTAAATAGTGCAAGGAACAATAGTGTGTATTTAAGTATCTTTAGACTGAAAGGGTTAGACCCTCTCAAGTTTTTCTTGTTGTCCATGTTCCCATTGGGGATAGGTACTTGTGACCATTGCCACTAAGAAAGAAAATGAGGGGAAATCAAACATTTTAGAGTTGTCCCCAGAACAAGAGGGGGAATTCCTCAGACTTTGGGAGATTTCCTCTAACTTCCTGTTGCATCTCTGGGATAGGGAGTGAAGAGAATGTTTTCCCCATTGGTACACAACCAGCACAAAATAACCATGCTATCAAAAAAAAAAAAAAAAGTTTGGGCTTTACGTTCATTTTAACACCTATTAGAAATCCTGAAGTTAACTGGTAAAGGATGATTACCTGTTGTTTTTTTTAATTTTTTTTGTGCATGCGTTTTAAGTATTGTAGTACTGAAAATAGACTAAAACGGATCATTTACATGTTTATGTATAGTTAAATCTAGTTTGTTTCATACCTCATAACCAATAAGAGTACCCATAGACATTGGATGACTAAAAACAGAAAGGGTGACAACCCCATGTGTCTTGGGGGCCCCAAAAGCATTCTGGCTGCCCTCTGTCACATATATCTTTTAAAAATCATTTTCAAAAAGTCTCTAAACATTATTTATCAAAGAGGACCTTTACCCCCTTTCACTAAAATCACCTCAGCATGAAGCTCTGCATGTTAATATGATATCATCTTACAATCATTAGTTAAAAAAAACATGTTTTGCTTTTTCTTACAATTTCTCTTGTTCCACTTCCTGGTCCTCTTCAGCATTACTGATGTAATCCTGGCCTAAAAGATGCATTCTGAGAAGGTTACATCAGCAGTGCATTACTGGGAAATCTCATGTGTAAACTGCAAAATCTCGCAAGATTTCAGGGCAAGGCATTTTTTCGATTCAGATGATGTGCACGGTCACATGTTCTAGTCAGAGTTCCAGGAAGTAAAGGGAGATGGATGGATTAATCTGTAAATTATAAAAAAAACCTGCAACAATCTAAAAGTACCTGTTTGTAGATTGCCATTACTAAACATTTATAAACATTTATGTTGTAATTTTTAAGATGAAGTTCCTCTTTAATTGTACTTTACTCAGGGTGGTATTCAGAAACCATGTAGGAGAGTTGGACACTAGCAACCAAATGTGTAAGAACTACCCAGTATAATCCTTCCCACTCCCAGCATTTGTGTGCTTTTTGCTAGTGTCCATAGGAGAATGGATGTCTGAGAAAACCCAACCGCTTTTCCTTATTTCTTTTGTTACTTTTACCAAGATTTTTTTCTCAGCTCCTACATAGCCACTGTGGCTAATTTTTGCACTGTGCCTTGCGGGACTGTACTTCTAATCCTTCCCACTCCCAACATTCGTCAGTTTTTTGCTAGTTTGCTTAGGAGAACAGATGCCTGAGAAACGCAAACCACTTTTCCTTATTTCTTTTGTTACTTTTACCAAAATCTTTCCCAGCTCCTACATAGCCACTGTTGCTGATTTTTGCAGCTTCCCAATCGGTTGACTCCTCCGCTGTACCTTGCGGGACCGTACCAGGACTCTACCGGCAAGAAGATGCGGGGCCAGCCTGTAATGTTGTCGGGCACTGGATTGGCATTAGGTGCTCCCTTTGGCATGTTGTGCAATGCGTTGGGTTAGACAGGTGCGTTAGATGCGCCTGGGTGTGTGCTTTCACTTCTGCATCCCCCTCAATAATAGTGGCATATTATGTATCATTGGTGTTCAATTATCTCACGAGCCAGGAGCCCCTATTGAGTCTGCTCAGCCAGCCCTCTTTGGCAATTGTACTGCACATGCTCGCACCATTTTTAGATATTCTGTTTACTGATGAATTGACTAGGCACATGCATGCCCCACTGCCCAGAGCAGTGGTTCTCAACCTTAGTGAGACCAGGACCCAGAGAATTCTTCCAAAACCTTCCATGTCCCAACATGGCAATAAACAAAAAAAAAGTTTGGGCTATAGATACACTTTGTAAGGGTATTCTCTTATCATAAGAAGCTATACACAAATGAAGAGAAGAACCAAAGCACACAATTGCAGTTCTGTCCCTCAGCAACCAATCTAAATAGACATATAATGTTTTGTTTGGTTTTCTTATTGGTTCCTCTTAGTCACAACTTCATTTCTCTGCTTATTTTCAATTCACATTTTAATGTAATGTTTGGTCCCTGGAGCAGACCTTTTTGCAGTTTTACTATCTGGATTGTAAAGCAGTGGCATGCTTTAACCCTCAGGGATGTGGAGCACTGATGGCACAAACCCCCCAGCCCCCCTGAAGTGGAGCACTGATGGCATAAACCCCCCAGCCCCAGTGATGCCGCCACAGCCCGGCAGTTATTATCATTAAGGGCAGGCAGGGGAAGACATTACCTTCTCGTCCCGATCATTCTCTGTTTCCTCCCCTGTACGCTGTGCAAGTACAAATCCTGTGATTCATATTACACCAGACTGGCATAGGAGGTCATGGTACTCTGAGCTCGTCAGTTTTCTGGCTGACTCTACTTGGCCTTAGTGATTCTTCTTAAAATACTGTTTGTTTGTATCTCACTCATTTGTGAAAGCCCTCATGCAGGGTGTTATTCACATTGCTCCCCCTGTGCCACCTTAGGATCTCAGTCTGGTTCAGAGAGTTCTCCAGAAACCACCCTTTGACCTATTGGGGGTATTCCCCTGTCTGCTCTCACTCAAAAGATTGCCTTTTTCTTTGTCATCACCTCTGTGGGGTGAATTTCTGAGCCGGTGGCTTTAAACTGCTTAGGTCCTTTACTTGTATTTTACAGGGTTTTTTTTCCAGGTAGATGATCAGGCCTCATCTGATGCCAGCTCCAGTGGTAGGGAGCTTCTAGGGACTCTGTGAGCTCTCTCTAGCTGATTCCATTTACTGGTTGTTTATGTAGTTAGCATTTGCTGTGTTTGCCCACTGCTTTTGGACGTCCCATGATTTCTGGATACTTTCTGAGCCCAGTAATGTACAATTAAGACAATCAGATTTGTCTTGCCTATAAAATCTTTTTCTTGGAGTACATTGCAGGACACGGGTCCCTCCCCTCCGTTTCTTATGATACATGCATGGGAGGGGTTATACTGGGCAGTCCTTACTGCTTTGGTTGCCAGTGTCCACATTTCCTAAAGGTGGTATAGCTTCCTGTAATATACTCCAAGAAAAAAATATATTTTTTTTTTCTTGAAATGAGAATAATTCTACATGGCTTCAATAATCTATTTATCCATCTGCAGTCTTGTGGAAGACATAAGCATTACTGAGTACATAGTAATCATGGCAAATTTTCTATAATTGCAGCAAATGTTTCTGGAGGGATTTAATGGATGTGATATCTACTTAACTGTCACAATGAATGTTGGGAAATCATTTCAGACATAAAAGCCTAAAAAAAATAATCTCTGCCACATTTCATTTGTTTTATTGTTGCTTTGATTTGAATAAAGGTTACAGGACAGCTCAACCTAAAGCTATACATTTACTTGGAGATGATGATAACTGCAAAGATCTAAATATATTAAGCACACTTCCCTGCTCTCCTCTCCTTGCTGTTTCCAATAGAATCCTGCCTTTGTTGCAAGTATTCTCATGAGATTCAGTGAAGGTACCACATATAGCTAACATAGTATATTGTGTGCAAAAAGGAGAAAATACAAGCTAACACCCTTACACCTTTTGTTGACATTCATTTACAACCCCAAAGTGAGACATTTCGATGCAGCTGAGGACCCCTTCACAAACCGTATTGGTCAAGGACTGCCCCCATAGTAAAAAAAAAACATTCAATATTTGCAAAAAGCAATCAATTATACAACAAAGGCTATACAATACATCATAATAAAGGTATGCATGTAAGGGTACTGATCTACCTTAAACCGCCTATATAGATCTAACCAGATCATCAAATAACATCAAAAGCCAGTGCAACTGCTGCTGGGCATGGCAACCCGCCACCAATCTACCCAAACAGCAAGCAGAAAGCCACCACTGGCAGTGCATCTTTCTGCCTGTCGGCTTACGGTTATCATACATGAAAACATCTTTGAATGCTACAGTCTAAACCATAACAATAGCATACAAACATTTTTAACTTGCTTAAACTTTTCAGTATAAAATTGAAACCTATTTATACATTTTATTCACCACATTGGAGGATAAACACTTAACGCCCAAGGTTTGAAAATCAGGAAAAAGAAGAAACAAATCAGTGTACGTCCTGCTTAAATTGTTTAGAATGTTGGCAGTTGTGTAGGTGGCTTGAAAAGACCTACGATGACAAGTTGTTTGTTTGTTTTTTAATGTACTTGGTATTCTTACTTTGCTTTCTTGTGCTTTGTTAGTTACCATGTAGGTGTTTGATAACACTGTCTAAGATAGTAATATCCTCGATCCATTTTGATGCTTTGGCAGGTATTGATACACATTTCATATTTTATATTTATCCAGGTGAACATCAAACCAAAAAACAAGAGCATCAAAGCCAAAATGACTTGCAGAACGATGAAGCAAGCAAAGGCTTTCCTGTGGATGTGGACTCTTTAATTTTGCCAAGTGATGTGAATTTAAGTTTGCCAGAAGAGGGTCTTTCTCCAAAGCAGGGACAAGATGACATGGTCTCTGATCCTACCCAAGCTGTGTCCCAACCATGTGGTATGTGACAACTTGTACAGAATCTTGCCTCTGACTTTGCAATTGTGATAAACAATGTGGCAACAGCTGGCTGAATTATAATTATTAAAATAGTAGTGTGTGTATATATATACATAATGGCTTGCATATGTTCTCTATAACTTTCTTGTTGTAATTGGTAAATATCTTGCATTTGGCTCAATTGTGAGTTCATACAGTGGTTTCCCTGCTAAAAAAAAAGTTATTCCAGGAAAAAGCTAAGGTCACTTAATGAACTTTCAATGTACATTTCAACTATACTAAAAGGAAAATCACTCAATGTTCCTTCTTTAATAATTTATTCGTGTCTAAACATTCAGCAACCATGAGCAAACCTCTTCAACTTGAGTATCCTGAGAAACCATAAGTGAATCTATTTGGTGCTATCACTCTGACCACCTTTTGTTATTTTACTCTTAGTACCTATGCTTAGCAATACATTGTTTACAGTATGCCTACTTTTATAGTAAAAGCTGTCTTTGTGATGGGATCAAAATATGTATGAAACCTTTTTTAATCCAGAGGAGACAGCTGCTGAATGCACACTGTAAAACTTTGCAGACTATTGCAGGTTCTTGACGCAAATCTCCAGGCGCTACTGTTCAAACCTGACATGCAGGGATTTTAACATCTAATTACCTATTGGTTTATTCTCTACGTCTGTGATGCTGGCCTAGAAAAGTACAGATTTTATGAGTTTAGGATAAGGTATTTAAACCAATGAACGCTCACATTGTCTCAACTATCATAACCAAGACTCTCTCTAGTTACTTGTTTCCAAAAATACAACTTCACCTCTCCCCTTTTTATTAGAGGCAAAGGATCATTATATTTCCTCTACAGAGTCACCACCGCAACAAGCTTTCTAAAAGAAAAGTGCACAGGTTTTCATCAGTATTATTAGGATTTACTGTTACTATGAATTATTCAGATCTTATCAAGGAGATACTAAAGACTTGTATTCTTGAAGGACCCACCTTAGACTTGAGCAGATTATATAGCATAAGATCCAAATTGTTGTTGAGGTCTATCGCAGATTGTGGGTGGTGGTGCAAAATGTTAAATTATATGGTCCAGATTAAATATTTAACATCTATCTCATTAAATAGCCTAACAGACACTCACTTCTTTCTTATGCCTTTGGTAAAGAGATTGTAATGCCCATCTAACCTCCCTCAGCTGCAGTCCGCAGACCAATGTCAGCTGGCCTCTATTGTCGTACAAAATATCGGTTCTTCAAAATATTCTCAGTACATAATAGACTGCAAGTTCAAAAGATCTATTGCAAAAAAATCCTCAGCTTTCATTATACCTGTGAAACTAGCCATACACCAATAGAAATCCATTTTACATTATTCATTTTTGGAAGGTTTGTTCGATGTTAGTGGGGGTCTAATTGACGTGCATTTTTGACTGTAGTGATGAGAAAAATTGATGAACAGGATGAAAAAGTCCCCTTGTGGCCACCATCTACCCTAGATCTATGCAACATGTATGCTGTATTAAAGTGTAATACTCTGTATGCAGCATTTGTCTATTGCAGAGATTCTTTCTTGTATTTAGGTCATACCCATCACAATAACAGTGCAAAAAAATCACTCCAATTAAACTTTGCTGCTTCTTAGCTTGTATTTGGGTTTTGTATTTGTATGGCCCTATAGGCATTTAAAAACAAATTACTATTCAATTAGAAAAAGAAAACCTTTTTTTGCCCATAGCACTATTTCTTTTGTGACTAATCTGTTCTGTCACCCTTCCTAGTTATTATTGATTTGTCACACAAAACATTTTTACCTGTGCTTTTAATTTTCACGTATGTCAGATCTTCAGTGATAAAGCTTCAGGAATGTGCAATTTAGCACATTTCTAATAAAATGCTTCAGTGCAATGATGATAAGTGATTACCATACCCAGTGATAATCAGTACGGATTTACACTCTCTTCCTTTTTCATCTTTATCACCCCATATCAGACCATTTCCTTTTAAGACAGTGGTGTGTCTTGTCTGGTTAGTATCTCTTGTTCCATTTGTTTATCCTTTTGTACTAACTGGGATAGGTGCAATGCATTTTTAAGTGATGCTGTCAGTTTTATCCAGATGCCCGTCAAGCCTGGTCTGTAATCCATTATCATGGGGCCCAGGGTAGTTTTGCATTTTGGCTTAGGGCAGAGAGGAATGTGGCATTAGAAAACCTAGAAGGCTAACCATATATACAGTACATGTGATGGTTAGAAGATCCAGCTGCCAAAAGATCCATCTTCCAAAATATATTTCCATAAATATGCAAGATTGTTTCCAATGAATATACATGTTTGTCAATTGAGCAGACAACCATGAAGCTAGCTTATCTAGGGAGAAACGGCAGTCGTTTACAAACAATCGCTCCCCCTTGTTGGCCAGGAGGTGCATGTAGAGTCTGAAGTGTGTTCATAGACATATACGTGTTTCCTGATTATTGAAAGCCAGATTGAGCAACATTTACCTCATGTCCATCGATGGTCCTAAATGGGCATATAGCTCTCCAGGAACGATGAACAGAGATATCTGCTCATACCCTTAGCACATCTTTAAAATTCTAAGATCAACTGCAATTGTCACACAGTGGTGACAGTGGTATACATGTGGTACTTTGCAACTTTACTCTGAGGTATATTTAAATATATTAAATAAAATAGGTCTTGCAGACAGTGGATTGTTTCCTGATGTAACCATATACAGCCAGAATGTGTGATGATTGCCCAATATCTACCACCTTAAGGCATTTATAGCGCTGCCTACGGTGTCCTTAAGTGGAGTTACTTGTCAGGAACTGAACATTGTTTAAGAAGGCAGTGGATGACGCCTCGTCACCCACTGGCTTTTTATTTGTCTTGGATACTACAACAGTAAAGTCTCCCTTCCATAAAATAAATAGAAATTTCAACAGAGCAAGTAGGAGCCCCTTATAATGGCCAGTTATGCCATCCCAAGAACTCAAGCCTCAAGCACCGATAGTTTCAAAGTCTGAGGATAAATAAATAAAAGGCTCTCTAAAGCCTGACTCCGAGCACGGGAAGCTCACCAGTAGGGGAAAAGCAGTGCAAAGTGCACACAGAAGTACAGCTCCCGCAGGGCCATGGACTACAGCGCTACAGTTACATTTCCACACCAACCCTCCCTAATATTCTACCATTCACAAAACACACAGCCATATGATCCATTTTGTGAATTCCCTGGATCAGGGAAGGGGTGGGCACATAGATACAACCATACCTCTGAGCAGGGCCGGCCTTAGGGGTGTGCGAGCTGTGCGGCCGCACAGGGCGCCATGGCAACAAGGGCGCTGTGCGGCCGACACAGCTCGTCCTTGCCCCTACTTCAGGGGGGTGGGTGGGGGGGCGCAGGATGGAGCGCTGCCTGCTGTCAGGATGGCGGAGCGGTGAGGGGGAGAGAAGCCGCGCCCCCAGCGGTCAGGATGGCCGAGCGGGTAGGAGATCGGAGCCGCTATCATCCTGTCAGTTTCAGGATGACAGCGGCTCTTTGCTTGGCAGAGCGGGAGATCGGTAAATATCATTGATATTTGCCGATCCTCCGTGTGAGGAGGACAAACACTGGAGTGATCGTCTGATCACTCCAGTGTTTGTAAATCACTGGGGACACATAGTACTATGTGTCCCCAGTTATGAATGAACAGGCTGTGATTTACATTACAGCCTGTTCATTCAAGGTTTCCTCAATGGGGAGAAGCACTCACTACAGAGGCTCCTCCCCATTCAGAAACAGCTGATAGTAAATATTTGAATGGGAAGCCTCTGTACTGAGTGCTTCCCATTCGCTGAGGCTGCTGAAAAAGAAATTGAGGATTTGGTGTCCTCAATTCCTTTTCTATTTTAAAAGGGAAATGTCAGGGGTCTGTTTGGACCCCTAATATTTCCCCGAAGCCCCCCGACAGTACAAAATAAATAATACAAAAATATAAAACATTATGAAAAAAAATGATTTTTTTTTTAAATGATTTTAAAAAAGTGAAAATAACCCCCCCTGCCCCTCCCCCCCTCACACACGCACACACACATATTATTAGACAAGTGCGAAGACTAAAAATTAATTTCAGATGAAATAAACAAACGAAAAAAGTTTTTTCATTTGTTTCATCAAACAAAACACTTTTTTATGCTATTTTGGATTCAGTCACGGCGTGTTCTGGAGGCGTAGCGCAGGACGTCATATAACACCGCACGTGTTGGGCGCCGCCATCTTGGTGTATATCTAGGTATACACCAAGATGGTGGGCCAATATCGGCGTGTGACGTCACCTGGCGCCAGGTATGCATGGCGTCATGTAACGTCATGCTCCCTGCCTCCAATATAGTGGCACGCATTCACAGAACACGCCGGTGGCCAACATGGCCGCCGCACATTCTCAAACAAATTATTATGCACCTGAATATATTTTTCGTATATTCGGACAAATAGTAATTCATTAATTTTACATGTAGTCTGGGTTTTGTGTTCTGTTTCCTATTTTTACTTTTCTAGATGCACTTACTTGAAAAAAGGGATCGGCATGACATCCTGACACTTTATTTGTATAGACTCTATTGTAGTTTGACATTTATTGTTTACCTTCTGTTGGTTTATTTGATAAGAATACTTATATTGTGCCTACAAGTTTAATACCTTTGAATAAAAGTTTTATTTTTATCATACTTTTTAATATGTTTCTTTGCGGCTTAACAAAATAAGAGTCTTAATTGGTGCGGATATTGGGGGACATAAGTGTGGTTACGGGGGTGTGGCCACTAAAGGGTGTGGCCACTGAGGGGTGTGGTCACTGAGGGGCGCTGTAAAGGCTTTCTCGCACAGGGCGCCTAAAGGCCTAAGGCGGGCCCTGCCTCTGACCTACATTGTATACATTGAAGCGTGCATGTAAGTATAGCAGAAACTATAGGTAACATACAAAAACAGATTTTACAGCTATAGAATAGCCAGCAAGATGAGGTTTCTTTTCTGCCAACAAAATGTATAACTACTGTAATATTTGTGCGTTTTATTTTCTGGCACAGAGCTGGATTTTACCTGTACTATAGAAATGTAGAATGCACTTACCTTTTAATGTATTTTTCCACAGTCCATTGACACCCATTGTAACTGCAATTGCATTCACCTTTGCATAAACCCTTTTGGTTTGTTTAAATTCCAATCATTTATGCATTTCATTATCTGGTGACTCCATATGTGTAAATGAGAATGTTTTTGGGGGGTTTTCTGTATTACAGTAAGTGCTGTGCTTTTATTTTTTTATGTTTTCAAGTTATTTCAACTGTGAAGTTATGTGGCTAATGAATACCCCATTAAGGGTTAATCTCGGATGTAAAATGTGTCAGGCTGGTTTATGTGATTTATCAATTCTTAGCATAGACGTGTTTTTGTCATATGAAGACATGGCAGTGATGGTCCTGTGTATAAACACTTCTTTTTTTTTTTTTAATACCTATATCATAATAGACCTGTTAGTGTGGTATTGACGTCATATAACACCGCACGTGTTGGGCGCCGCCATCTTGGTGTATATCTAGGTATACACCAAGATGGTGGGGCCAATATCGGCGTGTGAGGTCACCTGACGCCACGCATGCATGGCGTCATGTAACGTCATGCTCCCTGCCTCCAATATAGTGGCACGCATTCAGAGAACACGCTGGTGGCCAACATGGCCGCCGCACATTCTCAAACAAATTATTATGCACCTGAATATATTTTTCGTATATTCGGACAAATAGTAATTCATTAATTTTACATGTAGTCTGGGTTTTGTGTTCTGTTTCCTATTTTTACTTTTCTAGATGCACTTACTTGAAAAAAGGGATCGGCATGACATCCTGACACTTTATTTGTATAGACTCTATTGTAGTTTGACATTTATTGTTTACCTTCTGTTGGTTTATTTGATAAGAATACTTATATTGTGCCTACAAGTTTAATACCTTTGAATAAAAGTTTTATTTTTATCATACTTTTTAATATGTTTCTTTGCGGCTTAACAAAATAAGAGTCTTAATTGGTGCGGATATTGGGGGACATAAGTGTGGTTACGGGGGTGTGGCCACTAAAGGGTGTGGCCACTGAGGGGTGTGGTCACTGAGGGGCGCTGTAAAGGCTTTCTCGCACAGGGCGCCTAAAGGCCTAAGGCGGGCCCTGCCTCTGACCTACATTGTATACATTGAAGCGTGCATGTAAGTATAGCAGAAACTATAGGTAACATACAAAAACAGATTTTACAGCTATAGAATAGCCAGCAAGATGAGGTTTCTTTTCTGCCAACAAAATGTATAACTACTGTAATATTTGTGCGTTTTATTTTCTGGCACAGAGCTGGATTTTACCTGTACTATAGAAATGTAGAATGCACTTACCTTTTAATGTATTTTTCCACAGTCCATTGACACCCATTGTAACTGCAATTGCATTCACCTTTGCATAAACCCTTTTGGTTTGTTTAAATTCCAATCATTTATGCATTTCATTATCTGGTGACTCCATATGTGTAAATGAGAATGTTTTTGGGGGGTTTTCTGTATTACAGTAAGTGCTGTGCTTTTATTTTTTTATGTTTTCAAGTTATTTCAACTGTGAAGTTATGTGGCTAATGAATACCCCATTAAGGGTTAATCTCGGATGTAAAATGTGTCAGGCTGGTTTATGTGATTTATCAATTCTTAGCATAGACGTGTTTTTGTCATATGAAGACATGGCAGTGATGGTCCTGTGTATAAACACTTCTTTTTTTTTTTTTAATACCTATATCATAATAGACCTGTTAGTGTGGTATTGATCAAAAGAGAATCAATGTATCTGAAAGCCATTTTTTTTACAAAAACCAGTTATTCTGAGTTGCTACTCAGGCCTGATATCTGCAAACGATTGCAAAATGTTGCAGTTGTTTTCAGCCATCTGAGATCCCTTGGCCCATGTAGCAGGTCAAAATGAAATCATGTTTATTACAAAGGGACATTTTCAGCTGATAGAAAAGCAATAAAAAAGCGTCTTTCTGGAGTTCTTTTGCATTGATAGAGTGCAATGACATATTTACTAATTTGTATTGAGATTGTATCCCATCACGGGAGCGAGCTTGGAGCGGTGGCTACTTTACAACACACACAGGGAACATAGGGTACAAAAGTAGCCACCCTCCAGAAGGAAGGACAGTGTCGGCACCAATTCAGAGATGATTTGAGGATCTACAGCCGAGTGAAACACAATTAAGATACATTTTTGTTAATAGTTAAGGTACTTGAATGCTTTTTAAGATATTACTTCTGAGTTTAGTGTCACTTTAAATCTGTACTCGGCAGTGACCGTGAAAAAGGGTGCTAAATAGTGATAGTGCTCATTAGGTGCTTTAAATTTCCAAGTGCTTGCATAGCAATACTTTTATACAACGTTCTTTTTCGTTTACATCAGAGGAGCCTGAGGATTTGGAGGCTGAATTGCTGGAAGATACCAAAGGAAATGCAAGTGATGAGTGTCCTGTCAAGGCTGTGAGTGTTTGGAATGAACAAGCCAAAGAAGAAAGGTACAGTAATTGCACAGTCCCATCAATCAGCTCTGCAGATTATCACATAGTCCATTTACAGCTTAATCCATGACAGTTACATATCTGTCTTATATGAATGGCAATTATGTGATACTGAAAAATCTGTAAAGCATGCTGAGTTGTGCAACATACCTGGCAGACGGAATGTGGAATGAGCCTGGATCAGATTTCCATTTAACCCCTTAGTGGTCCCCTGCTGAGAATTTGCACACATGGATGCCAGATCCCAGCATATTGTGCTCTTCACTCTGGCCACCTTGTCAGCCCTAGTTGCTATAAAATGTTATCAGCCTAAGAAAAACCTCCCACCCTTTTATCTGTGTTATGGTAAAATAAACAAAGTGCAGTATTTGCAGATGTTATTGATGCTGCCACTGTTAACCTTTACGCCCCCTTTGCTATGAAACTTTCTGCTTGTGAAACATAACTTTTAAAGTATACCTATTAGAAAATATGGAGGCTGCCATTGCCCACCTCCTTGGTGCAAGTTGCCTGGCTGTGTCTGGCTTTAGTAATTCTGAGTAAGTGACCCAGAGCAAGAATGCAGCAAACAAAAGTCATAGAAAGTCAGAATTCTACATCTCTATATTTGTTCAGGGTCTATCACTTCAACAGGTTAAGCCATTGGATCACTAGAACAGTCAAGAAACTGGCAGTATGATTTCCCATGCCATTTAACCACATCCTATCCCTAAACTTCAAGCTCCGCCATTATCCCAGCACTAATATTATTAATATGCAAAATATTTTGAGGTGTTACTAAAAGCTGGAGGCTTTTAGTAACACCTGTTACTAAACCTGTACTCCTGTACTCCTTTTCAAGCTAGTAAAGTGGTTTTTAGATTTACATGTGTCAAACAATTGGGTCTAAGGTCAATTTAAAGGAACCTATAATGAAGAGATCGTCACTAGACTAGGCAACAATCTTCCTGTTTAAGTTGTGCAGCAAAGTGCTACAGAGGCATCTGGTTAAATCTTACAGGAACAAGCTGTGAACCAAACACAATTTTTTTTAGCTGATTATTGTTGCCTCCAGTTAAAGCTAGTACCAATTGCTCCTGCCTACTCTTCCTTTCCGTCCTCCATAGCCCTTGCACTTTTAGGCAGGTCTGCTAAAAGATTCGTCAGTGGGCATTTTGCGCCCGCACATGCCACTACCATTTCATGCATATGGACAGGATTTTACCTATGTACTGGTCAGAGTATGTGTCTCACTTTAGCACAGTAAGTGTAGTTTATTCTCCTGAACTAGCACCTGCCCCAGGCAAGGTTGTCAGAACTTTAGGTGGCCATTCTTTCTTTTGTCTTTCTTTTGTCTTTTTTTTAAAAAAAACAATTTTTTTAATGGAGCACCACTTTTGTTGGCCTGGTATAATCTTTCACAATTTGGCACATATCCTGTTTTTCAGCTTACTAGTACAAGGAGATTACCGATTTTCAAGGCCAACCCATGAATAAGTCTGGTTTACTGTACTCATGCAGAGCAAGTCACTGGCTAGTAATGTGGCCAGATTCTGAAATGCAGGCATAGTCTATGGGGTAATTTTATAATCCATTCACACAGTAAACGGCTATGCAAATAAGATTTGTAGCACATTGTGGCCACTAGATGGAGCCAAAACGCATAGGAAATTATGCTCCTCGGCTCCACCTAGTTGCAGTAATCTCATTCACATAGCTGGTCGCTGTGCAAATGGTTTATAAATCCCATTGTGTGTCCTCACTTTGCACTGTAAAGATGTTATAAAGGATTTACAGTCCACTGTAGTGGTGGCCATATACTTATTTAGCTCGGCTATTACATTGTTTTTGATCTTTTTGTGTTCTTAGATAGTATTATATTTTGTAGAGAATCTTTTAAGATCTATCCCTCCATCTGTCTTTCAGTGAGGAAGAAATACATCCTGTGCATGGCCATGAATTTTCAAGGAAAGATGAGCAGCAAGACACAGCCTGCTCAGAAAGTGAACAAGGAATGGGTCGGTTTGTCTTTTTAAATGAATAAATAGTTGGGGTTTTTTTTTCTTTGTTCTAAACTATATCTTCTGATAAAATATAGTCATATGTACTCGGGGGTCAGCCATGTTTGATAAGCAAAAAGCATAACGTTTATATTGATCACCATGGAACTGTGACTGTAATATGATGAGCAGAGGTTCCTCAAGAGGGCAGCATTCATCATTGGAGGTACTCATATGGGTTTACTTTACACAAAATTTAACTGTCCAGAGAGGGCCATCAAAGTCATATAATGACTGCAGGTCTAAAGGTCAGTTATCTTCATGGCCATATAAGTGCAGTTTTACTGCTCCATCTCTGTGCATGCGTTTTTATGGCTGTTACAGTACACTTCAACTTACAGACATTTCCTTCTGGGTGACTAAGGCTAGTAATACATGGTCCATTTCTATGCAGATCTGGCAATTGTCTACTTAGTGGTACCCCTGGGAGACAATAACTGCTCCTGCCCTCATAATGTTTTACCTTGTTAATCGCTGCACAACCTGCACAGCAAGACGCTCACATTAGGTACTCGCTGTAAAAGTAAAGACAAAGAATAAAAAAAAAAAAACATTTTTGTAATTACTTTGTTTTGTGTCCCTGCAGATAATGATATTGGAAACTCGACAACACCCAAAGCATTGTTCAGTAGAGTTCCTCTCCCTCATAATGTTGTTACCCCTAATGTTTCTGCCCAGTCTTCATTTGATGACTCCTTACCACCTCGTTCCCGATCTGCTTCTCCAGTTAAAACCAAAGGCAAGACAGCACTATTGATTGGACTCTCAACTGGTTTGTTTGATGCCAATAATCCAAAGGTAAGGAGGACAGGCAGAGGATGCAATTTGAACAATCCATTCTGACGAGTCTTGATTTTGCAGGTCGGAATTCTCTCCCCTACCTGTAAGTGTTTCGCCATAGTCTAAAATATGCACACCACTGATCATTCAGAAATAAAGTGTTCACACCCCTGCCCCACATTCATTGCAATCTGCAGTAGAGGTTACCTCCAAAGAGGGATGTTTTGACGAATGAGGGGAATGAGGATTCAATTTTGCCCAGAATGTTTGCTTAGTCCAACTGAAAAGAAACATTTAAAGGAGAACTATTGGGTGAGTGCTTTTCACTCACCTCATAGTTCTAGCCGACCTGTGACAATGAGACTGTCACAGGTCGGCTCAGTAGATCGGGAGGTGAGCGAACACATATCGGGTTCGCTCGCCTCTCGATCCTGTCACGGCTCTCTGCCGTGACAAGGGGAGGGGCTGGATTCCCCCCTCCCCGCTCTGATCTGCCAGCGCTGACTGGCGGAACGGACGGGGGAGGGGGCGGGTACAGCTGGCTCTGCCTCTAGATAGGCAGAGCCAGCTGTCACTCACGCAGCTGGGCGGATCCCGTCATCTACGTCGGGATCCGCTGCGGCGTCTCAGTATACAGCGAGCTGTAGCTCGCGGTATACTGAGCTTAGGGTAACGGGAGGACGCTAGTTGGTTTCCTCCCGTTACCCTAAGGAGAACTATGGGGAAAAACACTGACCCCATAGTTCTCCTTTAAAATTTTATATAAAACTCTATGTAAAATTGAGTGGCCTTTCTGACATTAGCCCAGTTGTGATATTTTCTGATTTGCATACAGTAACAGCAATTGGTACAAGGGAGTACATGTGCTTTAAGATCTGTTGAAAAGAGAAACCCATATACTGCTAACAAGGGTGCCTTCAAATCACCCCTATACTAAAATAGGTATCTCAGTGTGGTGACCCATTGTCATCACTTTTGCTTCATACAAATCAATAAATATCTTTGAAGGAAGATATTTGAAAATACGTAGTTATTTATACTTTATATGTGGGGAAGCAGTGGTGTCTCTGCAGAGATCTGACATGCCACCTGCTAAGTCAGATCTATAGATCTGCTATCAACAAAGCTCATTCTCCCTGCTGTTTTACTCTGTTGCAGCTGCTTTATACAGAATACAAACAGTAAGGGCCACACACTATTGCAGGGTGGTTATAAAGACTGGTGCTATGCTGTATTTTTCATTGTGAATGGCATCCCAACAAACTTACCTGGCGCACTTGTGTTGCAGCACAGCGTCTGAAAATGCTCAATTATTATTTTTGGTCCCTTGTGGTGCATTCGGTAGCCTATTCAAATAAATGTACTGCCTTTAAACCAACACAACAAATTAACTGCCTTAATACTTGTGTGTTTACCACACAGCAGCAGATCATGCTGTTGTGATTGGGCCTTGAGACGTTTGCTTTCATGTATCTGAAATATATTTTGCTGATTTTAAACTGAAAGTTCAGTTAGGCTTTAAAGGCAACACTAGACAAAAAGATTAACGCTGCCCAGTTTAGATGGCAAACAGACCTGGCACATACATTCTATGTATTTCAATACCAATCCTTTCACTAAGGATTGTGTTTGTGATATCATTTTCTCTGCAATACACCAATGTAATTCCCTTCATTTATGCAGAGAATTTGATAATCTTTATCCTATCTGGATAGCTGGGTTCTGTGGAAAAGTGAAACATGTATCCAGAACATGATGGCATTTATTACCTCCAAAAGTAATCAAAGATAAATGTATGTATGATTTAGAGTTTATTTTTTATGAAATGAGAAGAAAGCCAGAGCTAGCTGACAGGTAGGAGAGACCGCAAAAAAGCCAGATCTATGCTGTGCTTCTCATAAAATCTGAAAGAGCTTTTTTCAGACAGATTTAATAAGTATGTTGACGTATGGTTTAATAGTAAAACTATCGGAGAGCATGTCCAATAAATGTATGCCTCAGGATTCTCTCATCTACTCTTCAACAGCAAACCCCTTGTCTTGAGGCATACAGTAAAGAAACTTAAAAATGTATTTCCACATTTGTCAAATTTCAGAAAACCCCACTATATGTTTGTTCCCATTCACACAGCATACCTAAAATCAAAATTTTAAAAATCTTACCTTTTAGATTTTTCTTTGGAGCAGGCTGCAAGCTACACTGAATGATTTCAAACAGTGTTCAAATCTAGTTAACAAATGATAGAGAGCTGCCAGCATTGTACAGACAGGGTTAATTATGGTAAACAATAACTCCCTACTCCCCTTGTATAGCAGAGGAAAATTCAGTTTTTATATTTATTTATTTATGTAATGCTATCTGAATGAGAACATGTAACATATAATATATTGTGTGTGTGTGTGTGTGTGTGTGTGTGTGTGTGTGTATATGTATACTACTACTTGGGATGTATACTACTTGGGATTTCAATGCAGCAGAAGCACTGTGTTGTCATCTCAATCAGGAAGCTAAAGGAGCATGTATTGCAGATATGCACAGCATATTATCTTTTTTACTAATTTGCCCAGACATTTCCCCTAATTGTATTTGTATATATATTATATAGCAAGTAGTTGCTATCCCAATTTGCAAAAGTAGAAATACAATTAGGGGAAATGTCTGGGCAAATTAGTAAAAAAGATAATATGCTGTGCATATCTGCAATACATGCTCCTTTAGCTTCCTGATTGAGATGACAACACAGTGCTTCTGCTGCATTGAAATCCCAATGTAGTATTGTCGGCCCTGTGACGAACGGCAGGTCCAATCCCACTGTATTGCCATCAATATGTGATGATACGCGGTTCCGATCTTATCATGCTGCCAACAATACATGACGATACCACTCTCAGCGTCACCCTTGACAGATTTTCTAGCTTGCAGGACAGCAATCTAAGGCCAGCCGAATGAGAGTGATTCTCACTGGGGTTGTTTAACTTAACCCTTCAAACACACAAATAAGAGCTCCCACCACATGCTATAATGGAAGCACACCATCCCCAGCAAATGCTGTGACAATTCTTACTTCAAGCGAATACCTTTGATGCTCACTGTCCCCCCAGACAGGAATATAACAGGTTTTACAATATGGTAGCGGTCTTCAGAGACAAGAATTCTTTAAGTTCTTATTTAGAGCATGGAGATAAGCTTAATGATTTTAAAGGATCATTTTTAATAAAGCAAAAGGTACAGAACAATATACAGAAAAAAAATGTTACAGAAAAGAGACAAATAATACAACCGTAAAAACAAGAAGCAAAAATAAATGAAATGCTTGGCAAAGTCCTGGGTTCTATGGAATGGATCTGGTATTGGCTCTCTTAAAACAAGTCTCTTGGCAGATACTCTTTTCTTGATAGTGCATGAGAGATTTGGCTGCCTCCTGTAGCAGCTTTATGGGGGTCCTCTAGAGCAGTGGTTCTCAACCTGGGTAACCTCAGGACCCACATTTGTCCTTGGTCATTAAGTCGCGACCCAAGTTGCACTGCAATGTTCCATGTCGCGGTACTGCGCTTTCCGGTGCAGGCAATCGAACTGTGGGTGGGAGGTGCGTTTGGGTTTCCATTAAGGAAATTAGAGCGGATCCTCAAGCTGGGGTCCAGTGTGGTCTGCTGTGCTGTGATGATGCCCCATCCATATGTGTATTGCTTGTAAAGCTCTCGTGCGTGCCCTGTAGAGGTGTCGGGAGCCACAATGTGATGAGCTCTAAGCAATGCACTTATGAATGGAGCTCCCTTGCGGCCATAGCCCCACCTCACCCCATCTCAAGTCGACACTCGGCACCGGGCATCATATTTTTAAATGGCTGCCCGGTGTGAGAACTGACTGTACTTCTCTAGGGGGAGGCTCACCTAGAAAAGTGGAAGGCATCTGGTGACCCACTGGACATGGGGTCGCGACCCACTTTTGGGTCACGACCCACCAGTTGAGAACGAAGGCTCTAGAGCGTGTCAGTAAGCCAGCCTCCACACCCAGTCAGAAAAGACCCAAGGGGGCGTAACAGGGTGGGACATACCAGTGATGTATGTCTTCCTCAGAAGGGCTAATGTGTGTCTTTGGCCTTCTGTACCTCTTAAGCCAGAAGTGCTTGGTATGTCTGTGTTCAGGGTTACCTGATGATACATCTATATACTGTATAATATTCATTGTTAATGTATCGCCCCCCCAGGTCCAAAGTTATGAATGCAGGGTGCAATTTGGAAACTAGTTTTATTGGTAGGGCTAGTTAAGGGTCATCTGGCCCTTTATCAGTCCAGGCCATCTATGTGTATTGACTAGGATCTGCCAAGTGTTTTGGCTGTCACTTAGTGCTTTATTGTACCCCATTAGGAGTGGGCCATAAAAAGCTATAACACATGCCTGATAAGCATCTCTTTGGAATTTAAAGACTGTCAAAACAAAACAAAAACACATATGTTTAATGGGCAGTCTGATTTAATTTTGTCTTGCAGTGCAAATTCCATCAAACTAAGGCGACGATGGGGTCTACTAATTTATTTTGGGCTGCCCAGACCTCGTTACCGTCACAAACCCTGCTTTGGATTTTCTCTGCTGGACTAAAGTACTCTGCTTATCTCCCCCTCTCTCTGTCCATCTTCACATGGCTATACTGATTTATCTCCCAGCAAAACAATACTGTCTATTTGATTCCCAAGAGCTTGTCCATGCACCACGTGTAGCTGCTGGTTCATTGCGATCTGGGTGCCATGGTATGTCAGTAGGAACTGACCTAAGACACCCTGCTGATCTCTCCTCCCAGCAGCTGCCCCTTCAAGAATTGTACGAGCCTGGGGATGATAGAGTAATAATGGTTGTTTTTGCGATGGGAACATAAAATATCTATATTGCTGGGACATGCTCTAGAAAGGGAGATTTTAAGTTAATCGTGGGTCAGTCCTATACAAATCCTTCCAACATGATCTTCAAGCAAATTGTGTTTGAAAGTTTGCTTTATATGCCATCCACAGACACAATGCACAGTTTTACTGCCCTCAGACCATACAGTCTAAAAAATGATCCGCAAAGCAATCAAGAGGGAAGCAGAGCACAACCACTTCTCAAATTGTGTCCATATCAGCAGGACAGCTGAGAGTCATGAGGAGGGAGCCAGGTCACAGTGACTGCAGCCAGTTGGCTGCAGACAGTGATTGTTAAAGTGGTAGGCGCTGGCTATCAGAACACCATAGCTAGCAGGGGAGATTCCTCGACTCATGCTGAATGGCTGCAGTCAATGTTCGGCTGACAATTTTTGGCACTACTCCTTTGACAAAATTCGATAAAAAAAATTCAAGGGCCATACACTGGTTGAATCAGTCAGCAGGACGTGGCCGAGCTTTAAAAACCATGGGCTGAATGAGAAAAAAAACGCATAGAGGGGAATTTGCAAAATCTGGAGCAGTGTGCATGGCAACCAATCAGCTTCTAGCTTTCATTTTTAAAGACTAATGAAAGCAAGCGGAAATTAGAAGCTGATGCACAACTTCTCCACGTTCTGTCTACTCTAGTTTTAATAAGTTCTTCCCATAATGTAGGGCCAGCTTTAGAATCAGGACAGGTTTTCTAACCTGTACAGTTGATCGTTTGCCCAGAGACTAGTCAACTTGCAATGTCATCAGATATTCAATGATAAGAGCTTGTCACCTGATCTGGCAAAACACAGCTGGATTGAAAAGTGTCATTACATGCCCCTTGATACTATTAAAGGAAATTAAACTAAACGTAAATAGGCTGAATTGCATTTACTGCAATCTTAATAAAATAAAATAGTTCTAAATGGAAGGATAGTTTGATTTAAGATGTTCTGATTATTTTACCAAACTTCCTGTCCAGCCTACTTATGCAAACTCATCTCTGCCACTTTCTGAAATATCGGTTAATGGTGAACTTGGCATTGAACCTACTTTACTATGTAGAAGAAATCCACAAAAAGAATATTATCCTTCGGCTTAAACAGGGTCATAGGAGAGTAGATGGAATGAAAATGTTATTTCAGGGTTTTACATTCTTACATTTTGTGGAAACGGCAGTTTGTGCCCAAGAGATGTGAAGTTCGCTTTAGACCTCAAGTCGGTGTCTGGAAGTGCTTTTGCATTGGAGTAGGATTAAGTGTGAGAAAACAAGTGTGAAATTTCACAGCTTTATAAATGCCCAAATAGCAAAGCTTTCTTTTAACCTAAAGATGAAAATCTTCCTAGACAATTGTCTTCTAATTACTTCCATATTCTCTTAATGTCTGTGTTTAACATTACTGAAAGCCCACTTCTATATGAAATTCTTACTTTTCTCCTGGAACTGTGCTTCCTCCTGCCGTGCTTCATAAACAATCGTGCTGTAAAGCATCAATCTACACTACAGAGACTTTTTTTTTCTTTTCAAGATGAAAGTAGGGTAATCTCTTACACTTGTGTGTAGGTATGTTCAACTTTATTGAAGAGTATTCCATTCCGCTGGCCTGTTACAGGACTTAAGTTTCAGCAAACCTGTTATTCATAAGGAAGGCTGGCAATACAAGGCCTGATGAAAGCACACCATATGAATGACTTGCGCATGGCTTGTAACAGTCTTGCCATGTAGGGATTTCTGAAAGAACACATCAGAAATTGCAATGAATATATGGGTGTTTTCCAGTGAGCCATTGCAATTAATAAACAGTTGATGAGAAAAACAGCAAAGGCTTAAACCTGTGTGCGACCCTTCTATCTGTAGCTGCATTTAGAAGACTATTGCAGCAGTTCATGTTCCCCCAGTTTATTAGAGGAAGGGAAGATGCCTTCACACCTTGTGTTCCTGGTGTAGCAATGTTTTCTTCATTTATTCTTACATGTCATCATACACTCTAAGGCAAAACAAATTGCAGACACCTGACCATTGCATTTACATGAACCTAAACCATGGGCATTAATACCATGCCCCCCCCCCCCGCCCC
>NW_017306696.1:798445-811271 GCF_000935625.1 Nanorana parkeri | reverse complement strand
GCCACCTTTGCAGATAAAAAGCCTCCACAATTTTGAAGAGGCAAAATTTAGGACAGTGTCTGTGGTAATTTGTGCCCATTCAGCCCAAATAGCATTTGTAAAGTCAGGTGCCGATGTTGGATGGGAAGACCTGACTGTCACATTAATCACAAAGGTTTTCAGTAGGGTTGAGGTCAGGGCTCAGTGTAGGTCAGTCAAGTTCCTCCACACCAAACGTGTCAAACCATGTCTATATGGACCTGGCTTTGTGTCAGACATGGAGTGTACACATGATACGAAACGCTAGTACCACAGAAAAGTTAACGATTACCAAGCATCAGTGGATTGGACCACAGTACCAAGTTTCATCAGCAGATAGCAGAACAGGAGGAACGTTAATTCTCGGACCATGATTAGTGAAATTAGGAGTTGAGGACTTGTTTTCAAGGTTGTATTAACATGTTAGATCTTCTTCTTTTTTTCTACTTAAACAATTTTATTTTAGTTCTTTTTTTTTTTTTCCCTTTAGAAATCAAATGTTGTCATTCTTTGTAACCACTTGGTGGTGCTGTGCAGACTAAGGGGGGATGTCATAATCTAATGCTGCAATCTGCATGCAAGTTTTTATAAAGCCTGGACACATGAACACTTTTTATGGTCCCTTTTATAATGCAAAGCACAACTTGAGATATGTTAATTTTATTTGCAGATGCTGAGGACTTGCTCACTGCCCGATCTTTCTAAACTGTTCAAGACCTTGGTGGATGTTCCAAGCGTGGCTGAATTGCAGGGTGATGAGCAACTGGAGATAGAAGACATTGAGGATGAACCAGCACAGGATGCAGATCATTCAGATTCTGAAGACACGTAAGTAAAACTGTTTATTTATCCCAGGGTGGATGGAAATGTTATCCTTGGAGATTGAACATTTAATACAGTAACTTGTTTTCTTCTCCCTTGTTTTCATTTCAAAGCTCTAGGATCTTAAAGCCTGACTCCAGTCAAAACATTTTATTTTGGACAAAGTGAGACAAAATTAGAGCCTATGCCAGTTCTTTATTGTTGTCTTTTGGCCCTATGTTAGGACAGGGGCAGATGGGCAATCTCTTCAATGGGGAGGCAGATAATGGGGATAGGTGAAACCTCTGATGATGATTTATTTGCTGTCTGTGCCTTCTTGTCCCAATAACAACGACTCCCCCCGTTTCTTTTTCTGCGGTCACAGTGACCGCAAGTGAGGGAAGTTCTTCCTAATAGGTGGCAGGCAAAAATAAAAATAATTGACACAAATGTAACGCTTTTCCACTCTATCCAAAACTAAAAAGGACAATTGCCTGGAGTTGGGCTCCAAGTTCTAGAGAAGTATGTAGAAAGTTAATGTTGCATTTGTTATGGTGTAGTCATTACTTCACTATCACATGTACTATTTATTGTTATATGATTATCACACTCTTCTTGGAGGATGTACCATAACAGCATTATGCATTCAGGTAAAAATAATGCATTACGTCCTGGCACCAAAGAAATGTCTGAGTGCCTGCATAATAACACTTTGAACCTATCACCCACAGAGACTACAGTGGGGAAAGTGGTGGTTTTACTGGGCTGTATGCTGCAGCAGAGTCAGTAAGAAAATAAAGTACTGTAAATCAGGAGTATCCTGCACTTCTTCTCCTGGACAGATATGAGAATATTTTGGGTTATTCATCCCCCTGCCACCCCTAAAAATACTGATATCCTGCACTTCTTCTCCTGGACAGATAAGCAACGCTGTTGTGCTATTCATCCCCCTGCCCCCTCTAAAAGTACTGTACATCACAGATATCCTGCCTTCTCCAGGACGGATATGAAAAGCTGTTGGGTTATTCATCCCCCGTCACCCCCAAAAGTACACTGTACACCATGCTATCAATGTTCCCGTGTTACTTGATTGTAATTACTTAAATGCCTGATATGTAATTTAAAATAAGAATTTTTAAAACACATTTGTAAACTCCTCCTGTGCATTGTTTCCAAAATTGACTTTAAAGACTGAAGACAACAGAACATACTTTCCACTTGTGACAGCATGACTTTCCACTTGTGAATAGGTCCAGAAATTCTGTTTTAATTTTCTTTCCAGGATGTTTGGGGAAACAGACAGAGACTTACAGGAGCTGCAGGCATCAATGGAACAGTTATTAAGAGAGGATTCCCATGAAGAGGATTGTGGAGCTGAAGAGGTTGGAGATGCACTGCTACCTAGTAAGATGGAGGGAGAAGAAGAGGAGGAGGAGGAGAATAACGAGGCAGCACAGGAGGCTGAAGCAGAAGATGAGGAGAATCAGCCAAGCAGTGGGAGTGTTATAAATGAGGAGTGGCAATCAGGTAAATGCATGTTTGGGATAGTGGCAGCCATAAATAGAAACCCTTATGTGATGAAATATTCCACCCAAGCTTTTATTCTGCAAGAGATCCCAGTGATTTTCCTTGGGGACTTTATTACATTTATTTTAGTTTGAACATAAATACAGTACATAAGGAAAGCTGAGCTGTGCGTAACCAACGGCATTCCCTTCATTGTTTGTTGAAAATGAAGTAAATGAAAGCAGATTCAGTTCTCACTGTAGTAAAGCATTCTTCATTGTCTTTGCAGATGACAGCAGCCTGGAGTTTGGGAGTGACTGTGATGATGGTGACAGTGTCTTTGGTCATCTGGAGGAACTGAGATTTAAATTGGAGCAAGAGCTTGGCTTTGACAAGTTTATTGAAGTTTACGATAAAATAAAGGTATATTTTGGTTTATCTATACTACTTTATAAAATGCATATTAATCTATAGCAGTATTTAAGTCATTTTACTTGGTTGGTTCACAATTGCAGTGTAGACAATGATAATATACCAATGAAACTTAACTCAAATGAGGCATTTGATGGGCTTAACTAAAGCCTGCCTAACATACCTTAACACAAGGATCAGAAGCATTATTTTTGACATGTGCAAGTCATAAAATCAGTGACTTTATCTGTTGTCCTTATCCCATCAATGTTGGTTTGCTTGGCTACTTGGATAAACCACTTAATTAATGCATTTTATGACATGCCTTGTGGACCATATCATATACAGTAGCATAGCTCATGGAACATGTTTATTTTAACAGGTTTTGTAGACCATATAGTACAGGTCATAAAACTTGTTCCATTTTACAGGTCTGTAGACAGTAAAGTGTAGCTCATAGAGCTGGTTTGCTATTTCATGGCTTGTCGATGATACAGTAGAACCTGTTTATTATTACAGGCCTTTGTAGACCATATAGTACAGCTTATAGGGCTTGTCCACTATTCCCAGCCTTGTAGACAGAATAATCACTGGTAGCAAAAGAGTGCCCGGAACTTAAATGGGATGGAATTTGAAAGTCCAATTTTGTATGAACGTTCAGTTAAAATGATGCTAAACTCAAGAGTTTATACTTAAAAATGCATTCAAGTATCTTGCCTGTTAACATAAATGTATCACATTTGTGCATCACTCAGCTGTAGATCCTCAAATCATCTCTGAATTCGTGTTGGCAGCCCAAGCTTGCTCCTCTGATTGACTACAATCTCATGTTTAACTTATTTGTATTGAAATTATGAGTGAGCTTGGAGTGGTGACTACTTTACAACACACACCAGGACCATGAGGACCAGAAGTAACCACCCTCCAGATGGAAGGGCAGTGTCGGCACCAATTCAGAGATGATTTGAGGATTTACAGCCGGGTGCAAATACATGAGGTATAGTACTTTTAATGTTTAACTCCTGAGTTTAGTGTCACTTTAATATGATAATACAGTGATGATTAGCGACATGAATAAACCTAGAGCTCAGTGTTCAGACGGCACAAGTGTGGAGTTTGTAACATATTGCAAAATTACAGGATAGGTCTGCCTGTGGTATGCAATCTACAGCTCAGTGTGTGGAGAGGTCTATTACACCTATATGTGAATGACACTGGATCCATGGTGTGACTCACAGCCAGACATACCATGCGTATGTACTTGGCCTAGAATTGCATTCGAAATATATCGACAATATTTAATCATTTTTCCAACTCTGGTTGGTTAATTTTTTTAGGCCATACATGAGGATGAAGACGAAAATATTGATACATGTTCAACAGTTGTGGAGACAATTCTGGGCAGTGAACACCTGTATTTATATCGCAGAATCCTCCACTTGGTTATGGCTGATGGTGTCTACCAAGACGGTTAGTGCCTTTTTTTTTTTTTTAAATAAATAAACATTACTATTGAGTTTTAGAATATTTTGTATAATGATAATGTAGTAAGTCTGTGTGGAATACAGTTTCACACAAACAGGTACAAATTAGCCACCCATTGTCTGTAGCTGTTTCTGTGAATGATTCTTGAACTGTGTGACACATGGTTGGAAAATATACTGCCAAAGAATAATCATTTAATGAAAATAGTGATAATATTGTGACTGTATCTTAAGTCCCTCTCCACCCAACTAACGACAGCCCCCGCCCCCAACCCTTTTTTTTTTTTCTTGTCTTTATCCTTCTTCTTCTCCATTACTTGCCCCATTTCTTAGGAGGATGAATACGACACCACCTGGGTGGGGTTTTGCCTTTTTCTTTTTTTATTCCATTATTTCCGCCCCCCATTTTTTCTCCCCAGTTCTAATGATTGGTTTCTTGTTTGTTCAGTTTTTATTGGAAGCTGCTCCAATCGGCCTAAATGTATTTATTTCATCTCTGCCGAGACCCAGTGGAATCCCTGGCCAGGATACCACCTATTGTTTTACTTTTTTCTATTCTAATATATATATATATATTGTTAGAGTTTGATGCTATATGAATCTAGGTATTATATCTCTAATTTCGCATACAATGTTTTTTCACAATTTACAACTTTTATGTGCTAGAGTGTAATGAATAAAGATTTTTTTTTTAATTACCTCAGAAAGTAAACTGCATTTGGCATTTGAACAGACTTAAGTAGGGAACACACAAAGGGAATTTTGGCCAATTCAGCAGGAATCGGCCGAAATTCGTTGCATTGGTGACCCTATTTCATCGGCAGAAGTGGCTCTTTGGATTGACTTTTGCCAAAGGAACATGTTGGAAAATCTTTGGCGGCGCCACTGACAGAAGACAATAGAAACAGCATGGATACGTCCATCCACTCTCTTCAGGGTGGATGAAGGAATCTATTCTATTCTTTTCATTCAGCTCACACGTTGAATGAAAAAAACCAGAACCGTGTATACCCAACTTTAGAGAGAATGTATAGTGTTCTTAATAATACTTTCTTTACTATGTTTTACTATTCTTTAACAACAAAAAAACACTTTTTTAGAATTTTTTATTTTTTTATTATTCAGGTAAACTTGAAATTTTGCATATGAATATTTTATTTGCCATTTCTATCCAGCTAGCACTCTAGACTTCTTTGCCCTGATTGCTGAAATTCATCAGCAGCATTTTATCCAGCCATATGTCACTGAACTGCCTCAGACCCTGTGTGAAAGATCCCATCTACTTAATTATTGGCAAATTTCTAGTAGCGATCTGCATTGAATGTTGGTTTTATTTAGTTAAAAATCTCTTTCATTTCCGATCTTTTTACTGTGCACTATATGCTCTACCCATGTCATACCTAAATGTACGGCTTTTCTGTTAGATGAAGGATGTTTTGCATATACTACTTCAGTTATATGGATGCATCTGTTTCTAGCCCTTATACATGATGAAAAGTTAGGAGAAGGCTAATGACATAGTACATGTACTGTAAGCGCAATTTGCATGAAAATGAAAGGTCCCCTTACTGCCTAGCCCTTACCTTACACCCTGCTTTCCAGCACGCTCATATTTTCACATGACGTGGCCTGTTGAAGGGATCCTGGGAAAAGTCCCCAGTAATGTCACCCTTGTTTAGGGGAGCCTGCCAGAAGCCACGGTGTAAGGGTTTTTTTGTCAAATGTTTAATTACTGTAACATTCTAAATTCACGTTTTTTTTTATTTTTTTATTTTGGGAGGTGGAGGGAAGCTAGACAATAAGCAGACTTAAGTTTCATGTGTTCCACTGATCTGCTATATGAAAATTACAAAATTTGAATTTATACCAAGGAACGTTTTACAGCCAGGGAAAGCCAGAATCTTTTTTTTACCATTATGACATCTATTTGCCTGACAAGTATGCTAACATGTCTTTTTTTTCTTCTGTTTTCTATAGACAATGATGAATAACTTCAACTCAGGATTTTCACATTATGCAATGTGCTGCTTGAATAAGATGAAACTCTTTTCTATTACATTTAGCCTTTCTTCAAAAAATTGTGATCTTCTGATCCTCTGAAAAAATATTCATACTTATTTATTTCCAGGATGGCTTCACCATTACACTCATTATGAAAACTGATCAGGTATTACCTTATATATTTGAAAATTTAGCCATTCAACTGAATATTGCAGACAGTGCTATACATTAGTTTAAGTGGTTTAAATAAAGAACTCTAAGAATCTACAAAACTCGCCCTTAGCGTGGGGCTACCCCGCACTGCAAGGGTTAAGTGCTCCTTTTGTCTAGTGAGGTCAAATAATGCCTATATAGTTATCTGATCCTCGGTCGGTCCTGCCAGGCTGCTAGACCTGCAGACTCTCTTCTCCCCTGGGCTCGGATGGTCTAGGGACCACTGACGTCATCACATCTAATGCAGGTCTGTTGACTTGCTTTAGACATGAGGGTGCTGAGGAACATTCCACATCTGAAGCGGAGGGGGAAGAGGTGCTGGACCGTGGATCAAGTGGGTATATCTGTCTTATTTGTCCACCCTAGAAAAAATAAGCGCTTCACTCTTGCAGACGGCAAGGTTAAGTCTTTTTTCAAATGCCCGGAGTTCTTTAAAATGTAAACTTCCCCGTGTCAACACCCTACACCCCCCTTCTCCTCCTATATTTTACTCTACTGTCCCCAATCCAGCAGGAGATCACTAACAAAGCTGCAGAGCTGCTTGTTATAATCAGCTGAGCCGCATTTTCCATTCAGTCCTATGAAGAGTTCATACTCCTTGCTCCGAAGGTGTACAGACTATACATAAAGTTGAATGGAGAGTATACTATACATGTGGAGCCCAAGATTTTGCCTCTGCAACTTTGTGGGTAATATCTTGATATAAGGGGACAGGTGAGTATCAGATTGGGAGGGCAACTTTCAAATATTTAGTGCAGTCACAAAGACCAAATAATGTTTTCATGAATAGGTGCATCTTAATTTGTTTCCTGGAAAGATGTTAAATACCATTCAGATTTGGGTGGGATTCACTTTTAAAAGCAATTGCTTTGGCAATTTTGTTCCTTTTTTTTTTTTTTTTGTAGTAGCATTTGTTCAATTGTTAGAACTATGTGTGGGTTTCCTCTAGTCAGGAGTAATACGCATTGATTTAGAAGTTCTATGACCTAATATCGTCATAATCCAACACAATCGATTTTTCAATCCGCTGTCAATGCTTGTTTTTCCAGTTTGCTAGTAAATGTTACAACAGGTGGGAGGGATAAAGACAAATCTATTTTTAGTGCTTTCTTAATTTATTAGTCTTCCTTTTGTTTACACCCTTCTTTCTTACTTATTTTGATATTAACATTAGTTGGAGTGATTTAATATTTGAACAATAAATTGAATTCAAACATAGGGGACTATCGCTCAACTTCAGAATGAGAGGGGGAATGGTGATTTTTGCATTCTTTACATGAAGTCTAGCACTTTGCTACATTGTATGTGGAACAAAATACATGTTTTTCAGCAAAGTATATTCCCATTGCTTGTATTTCCTGTACACATCCGTTATGTTTTCTCATGTGTTACATGCAATGCCTTAATTGGGTTTAATCAAAGGAATTAAAAATGTAGAGTTATGCGATGGCTTTTTAATGCCATTCTTTGTGGGGAAAAAGTCTTACAAATGTAGACAGACATGCTGCAGTGCAGGTGCCTTGTGTCCACCTGTCCATCTAGACATTCCTTCTTCGCTGTGACAACAACACTATAACAGAATTCCAGGATTTTCCTACAGGACTGTAAAATAATAAACTGTCAACATATTTCTTACATATATTCTTCTATTGCTGATGAACAAGCTATTAAACTATTTGTTGTTTGCAGTGTGGAAATGCTCCAATAATACTGTTGTAAAGGACTTCTACAGATATTAAAAGCTTTATGTGAACTTTCCTTAGACAACTGTCTCTAACTGTAGATAACTCTACACAAATCCCAAAGGAATCAACCTAATTTGGACTTTTCTTTTTTTCACTGAGCAAAATGAACACATGAAACTTCTTTACATATATAACACGATTCTGTATTCAGGTTCCTTTGTTTCCCTACCTTAAGCTGGCCATGCACGGTTATATTTCTTTAGTTCAACCTGCGGGCTACATTAAAAATCTATAACAGACTCCTCCATCCAAGGTGAACAGCATGGATGGATTCATCTCCTGGTGGGATATTTTGTTCTGACAGCATGCCAGTGTCAGTGTGCCGCTGTCAGAATTCCCAAACAGTGCTGTCACCATTTACCTGAAACATTTCCAACTGGCTCCTTTTTATATTCTGCTCAAAGGATGCTAGGCAGAAGGGTGCTGAGAGGCCTCCTACCCTGAATGAATGTCAGCATGTTCATCAAGAACTGGCCAAAATTCATACAGATAATGGCCAGCTTAAGAGTATTGACTTTGTCATGACGGAAAAGTTGGGAACCTTGGACCTGTATTGTGTATGTACCATAAATAAAAAATGCTGTAAAAACATGTAGAAGTGTGTTTTACAGCATATTCATCTTGTGTTACCATCATGTGGGCCGATACTTCTGCTTAGACTTATCCAACATGCCTGTGCGCAAAGGCTTTACTTATTTGGCATCTCTAAAAATCAAGATGACATAAAACAGCTTGCTCTACTTTTGTGCATTCTTCATATCCACGCATATTTATGTACATGATCACAGTTTGGTAGAACAGTGGTGAAGGGATTTATGACTGTTGATACATTGGAGCTTGGTAACTGCACTGTGGCATATGTCTGAAGGGATCTTCAAGGGGTAATCCACATACAATCTCTATTTTGGTTCTTGATAGATGCTGATTTGTTAAATGAGCCATTGGTTTCCTATAGGTACTCTTGGTGAGATATCTGTACCTGAGTTCCCGGGTCCACCTATGTGGTGCCATCATTGCTCTCCTTGCTGGATTTTTCCTTTGTGTTATGGTGAATGCAACAGGGAGAGTGACACTACATCTTGGGGAGCGCGAGGTTTGAGGTCTCAAATTTGGGGATGGGGAACAAACTCAGGAAGGGAAATTTCACAAACGGTTCCCCTAAGGGAAAGAAAGAGAGGCCAATGAGCAATTCCACTCACTGATGTCTATCAAAGGTATTAGATTTTGGTGGAACAACACCTTAACCTGAAATGATGTTATGAAAGAAAGATTGTAACTAAAGCTGACCTAGATATTATTTCTAACATTCAAAATAAAGATCTATTGTCATTTTGTAACATGTTTTGTGTTGATTGGACTTCATTATTACCCAGGGACTGTATGATGTCTATTCTATTATGTGTAAATAAGTGAAAATCTATTCTCATCCTATTCCACTTCAAATCTGTTCTAGTAGCAGAGTAGTTTGTTCATTATTAAAGCGGAACTCTTGAAAAAAAAATACACCCACAGCTTTTCCCCCTGCTCTTATAAAATAAATATATTTTTCTGAGTCCCCCTGTAATATAGTCCATTGGTTTATACTTCCTTTAACAAGGTGGCAATGCTGTTAATTTTCCAGTGAAATCACTGCAGTGTTGTCACCCTTTGGAGAGGGGGATCTTAGAAGGACTTCAATAAACTTTTAAACTGTTTCAGCAACAGTTTATTTTATCAATTTGGGAAAAAAGATTTAAAGTGTATAGCATTGTTATATGGTGTGTCCCCCTGTAACCATTACTTATGGTGGACCACTTAGTCTGGTAAATGTGGGGAAAAATATAAAAAAAGGGCTTGATAAATAACCAAAAAAAATGAATATACCAAATACTATATCAGAGCAGGTAATATCCCCATACAATTACCAGAATGCAGTATGTTTCACAATAGGCGACTATAAGGAATTCCCTTCCCAATCATTGGAGTCATTATTTAATAAGGAATGTAACACTTGATGTCACAGTTTTATGGCTAGGTAACCCTCTGAAATGCACTGCATCAGTTGGCACTGCTGACCAAAAATGCTGGACTTGTGCTGAAGAAGACACACACAACTCTTGAGCATTGCTATTATTGTGCCCTTCTATCATCTTGGAAGCTGAAGGGCAAAGGGAGAAGCTTGGTCCATTACAATCTGGAAATTATTGTGAACCAATGAGTAGCTCCTGTTTCATGACATGTTAATAAATCTGTCATGTGAGCTATGTGCCTGCTGCCATTGCTGACAACTATGAAAATCCTAGTGGCCTGGTAGTCAAACTGACTCTCTTGTTTCTTTAATTTTGAGTCTCTGATCTAAGACAATAATGCTTATAAAGGGCGTTTGACTTTAATCTGACTTGTTTTTGGTCAGTAAACGTATAGAAGCCAAAACGTCAGCCTAGCAGCCAGGCAGCTGGTCCTTTTTATAGAAGTAATTTTAGTATAGGTAGCTGAATAATTAGATTTAGTCAGACTTACTAGATTAAAAAAAATTCAAGGATTGGGGTGATTTATATTTATTATTCACATCAGTCCCTGCCCTCCGGGAGCTTACAAGCGAAGATCCCTATCTCCCATGCATACATACATGTATCCCATGTATACTGAGACGCTGAAGCGGATCCCGACAATTATGTCTAGATCTGCCCAGCTGCGTGAGTGACAGCTGGCTCTGCCTATCTAGAGGCAGAACCAGCTGTACCCGCCCCTCCCCCGTCTGATCCGCCAGTCAGCGCTGGTGGAGCGGGGAGGGGGGAATCCAGCCCCTCCCCTGTCACTGCAGAGGGCTGTGACAGGATCGAGAGGTGAGCGAACGCCGGTATGTGTTCGCTCACCTCTCTATCTACTGAGCCGACCTGTGACAGTCTCATTGTCACAGTTCGGCTAGAACAGGCATAGCCAAACTCCGGCCCTCCAGCTGTGGTGGAACTACAAATCCCATGAGGGATTGCAAGATTCTCACAGCCACAGACATGACTCCCAGAGAGAGATGCATCATGGGATTTGTAGTTTCACCACAGCTGGAGGGCCGGAGTTTGGCTACCCCTGGGCTAGAACTATGAGGTGAGTGAAAAGCACTGACCACATAGTTCTCCTTTTAAGCTTGAGCCCTGTACAGTGCAGTAGATCTCTATGAGCTGGTTTCAAAATGATATCACCCCAGGGGATGAGTAAATGAACTCAAAGCAGGTGGGTTATACAGTATATTGCTGACATCATTGAACCCAAAATGGTGGCAATTTCTGCCATGAAACGGCTCTGGATTCAATGCAAGTATTGCAGCAAAAGCTGATTTTTATATATATCTCTATCTATATATATATCTATATATATATTTATTTGTGTTAGGAGTCCACTTCAGATGACACATGATTATGAAATAAAAGAACCTGAGGTGTGCCATGGTCCGGGTAGACAGTAATACCAATAAGGGGGCATACTCCGAGTGAGTGAGAGTGTGAAGTGAAGTTTGACTGTAGAACCCAAGGGACAGGTGGGAGGGTTGCTCGGAAGACCTCCCGTCCCAGGCACTCCCGCCGATGCTGCTTAACCTCCCTGGCGGTAATCCCGAGTCTGTTACAACAAATTTCCATGCAAAAAATTGTACCGCTTTTGGTACAAAATTCCTGACATAATCATACCGCCAGGGAGGTTAAGAGAGGTAAGAGGCGCAGACCCCTCCCACAAATTCAGGCTAACATAGCCTTTCAACATGATTATGAAATAAAAGGACCTGAGGTGTGCCATGGCCTGGGTGGACAGTAATACCAATAAGGGGGCAAAAACCAACCCTTTAGTAATGACTCTTACCCCTAACTACATTATTCGGCCCACTTGGCAAAAGCGTCTGCCGACTCCACATGTGGATTCGGTATGTACCTATTAAAGCAAGAAGAACTCCAAACATCCTAGATGCTTGATTATATGAGCTGGGACTCCCTGACGGGACGCTGCTGACGCCGCCCCTATGCGGAAGGAATGTCCGGAGTACCACTTGGGATTAACCCCTAACTGGCTAAGGAGCAACCTAACATGTACAACGAACTGATTGGAGGACAGAACAGCATGGGGAAAAGGCAACAAAGGACTGTCCACCTTCTTGTGGGACAATCCAGACATAAGACTGTCCAACACTGTCACAGGGCACCAAACGTTGCCAGAAGGGAACAACTTTACCTTGGTGGGTGCACCTACCTGATTCGTCTTGCTCCTCACCAACATTAACACGTAATAACCTGGGAACCTAACTAACTGATTCTTGCGGATCACCGAGGCACTAGCACTGGAGCAAGTGAATTCTCCTGGTCGCAGAAACCCGTAGAATGCCAGATAAATTGAAGCTTTCAATACTAGGCTCTGCATGACACCAAACGGTGAATTGTCTAACATGCCGGACATCGCCCGGAACATGCGTCTGGTTATAGGCAACCTGGTACGGGCAGCCTCTTTCCCATATATATTATACAAATACACACACTTGCATAAATGCACCAAGACTGAATTATGGGAAAGTGCAAAGGCACATGTGTAATGAGACTGCATGTGTCCGGCAGTGGGAATTGGGTTAGAAAATGCCCATTTCCCTACTGGCATCTGGTTGTAGACAGAATACACAACAAAGACCCA